>NC_090753.1:30833939-30878939 GCF_036898095.1 Palaemon carinicauda | reverse complement strand
ACGTCGAAAAGGAACATCCAGAAAAAGTTTACAGTGAACCCTCGTTTATCGCGGTAGATAGGTTCCAGACGCGGCCGCGATAGGTGAAAATCCGCGAAGTAGTAACTCCATATTTACCTATTTATTTAACATGTATATTCAGACTTTTAAAACCTTCCTTGTACGTAGTACTGTTAACAAACTACCCTTTAATGTACAGAACACTTAATGCATGTAATACAGTACCCTAAACTAAAACAGGCACAAATATTAAAGGCGACTTTATATCATGCGTTTCCTAACACGCTAAAAAGCACGATAAAAAATGGCAACCAATGTTTTGTTTACGTTTATCTCTGATCCTAATGAAGAAACAGACGCATTTACACATCTGTTTATAGGTTAGTTTTTGCATCAATTATATTGATTATTCAGTACAGTATGTTGATTTGGTTTATTACTAATTGTTTTACTTAATTTTTCTTAGGACTTCCAAATGAAATTTTTTTCTTTATGACGCCGCCTGAAACGACGGCGTCATAAAGTACGCTCAGTAAACAAACTAAGGAATTTAACCCGCATGATGAAAGTGATAAATAATGATATTACAGTAAAAGCTTTTATAAAATATGTTATTACAAATATTATTTACCGTATCTATATAAAATCATACATACGTAGCAAAGCAGGAAAACAATCTACGAGAGAGAGAGAGAGAGAGAGAGAGAGAGAGAGAGAGAGAGAGAGAGAGAGAGAGAGAGAGAGAGTTGTTTTACATACGTAAATGTGAATTTTAAACAAAACAAAAATAGCCCCATTTCATATAAAATAGATTACAAATATTTTACTTTATCATATTACAGTAGTCTGTATAATACTGTAAAGTTCAGTACAGTATGTTATTGTTAAAGTCGTGGCGATGAAATTCTCACGAAACAAAAACACGCCATTTGATTACAACAGCTGATTCATTCTCTCTCTCTCTCTCTCTCTCTCTCTCTCTCTCTCTCTCTCTCTCTCTCTCTCTCTCTCTCTCTCTCTCTCTCTCTCTCTTCGTGTTATACAATACTTACATTTAGATGAAGAAACTAAAATTAGTTTTCTTAGTGTCAATTAAATACGAAACGAAATAATTAGGCCGAGTCTACATCCATTTCAATCATAGCTAAAAATAGGGCATCCGATTTCATCAGCAAACCACTATTTTTTGGGAAATATCATTTTATTCTAGAAAATTGCCACTCTTTAAATAGTTAATTGCACATTAAGAAAGCGTGTACTTTTGTTTTTAAATTTCGGGTGTGTTTTAAAAATCGAGTATTGTTGACTTTTTTTTTTTTTACTTTTGGCTGTGATTAGATCAGCTGTCATCTAGCTGCCGCTCTTGAGTGTGTACGAATACACTAACAAAGTATCATTTATACCATTTCTTAACTTATTCAAAACCGTCTACAGTATACAGTTGATATTACATAAGCACCAATGTGTTATAACCTATCAAATTTTTTTGTTTATTACATTTAAACCCCCCTCTATCTCTCTCTCTCTCTCTCTCTCTCTCTACCTATCTCTCTCTCTTTCTCTCTCTCTCTCTGTGGGCTACTTTTCACTACCCCCCCATTCCTTACCTCTCTCTATCTCTCTAACAAATGATATCTTTGTTGCTCCTCAAAGTTTCATTTATATTGAAAATCAATCATGATTCAATTTTCCTTACTTTCTCCAATCTCGCACCATCGGTCACATCGCGGTATTTTTGATATTTCGGAAAATCCGCAATATATGTATAGACATGGGTTATGAAAAAAATCCGCGAAGTGGTGAATCCGCGATGGTCGAACCGCGAAGTAGCGAGGGTTCACTGTATACCAACCGTGCGCTTCAACACTGCAATGACGTTTGCCTAACGCATTTTAGAAATGTGTTGAAAAGAAGGCAGAAACAAGCTTCAATGGATAGTTTCTTATTAAAGAGGCCAGCAGTATTAGTAGGCCAAGACGAAGGTGAAAGTGAAGAAAAGAAACAGAAAAGAGGAAGTGATGAAGAATTAGAAGGTGAAAGTAAAGAAAAGAAACAGAAAAAAGAAAGTGATGAAGAAGTAGAAGAAACTTAGAAAATATTAAAAATGTAGTTATAAAGAAGCAAAAAAAAAATTCAAGTTTAAGTTTTATGTTACTGTTGAGTGTTAACGTAATTTTTTCTTTCATTTTATAGTTTTCCATACGTAATTTTAAGTGTTAATTATTTCTGCTATTTTTTTTTTATTTTGTAAACTTTAAGCGTTAATATGTTAATTGTGTAAATTACTGTCACTTGTTACGTTTTCTGCCTTATGCCATCCTCCTCTGCCGCGACTTCGCTATCAGACATCGTCTCAACTTTTTTGTTAATTAACTGTAACCTTTTTTTTTCAGGGTATCAATCCTTAATTTAGTTGTATGTACATATAACAATACACCTTCACTGATCCAAATGCTTTACATACAGTACCGTAACTTTTATACAGTAGTAAAGAAAACGGACCGTTTTCTTAGGGCTTGGAGGGGATAACTAGGCTGTAACTACATTATTGAATAATCTCATGGTGGTTTCTGGAATGGATTACGCTGTTTTTAACGGTTGGGTTAATTGTTGAATGATAGAAATGGCTGCATTGTATGTTTATTACTACAGTTTAGCGTGTTTATGAAAGAAAAGGTGTCTTTTCGTAAGGCTTGGAATGGACTAGGCTATTTACATGTAAAACACAACTCAGGATACGAAAAAATCAGGATACAAAACCGTATCCTAAACGGATCACTTTCGTATCCTGAGGCACATCTATATATATATATATATATATATATATATATATATATATATATATATATATATATAATATATATATATATATATACATATATATACACACACACACACACACATATATATATATATATATATATATATATATATATATATATATATATATATATATATATATATATATATATATATATATATATATATATATATATATATATACAGTATATAAGAGAGTACTTTGAACGAAACATATTTTAGAAAATTTTCTCATATATGTTTAAAACATTACCATTACTATTTATATAATCAATTCCTGTCTTCAAAATAATAATAAGTATCTTATATCTCTCTTTCAGACAAACACGACTTTTCTGTTGCTGAGCCACGTAAAGTAAAAGTTATTTGAAATTTGCAGACAGAAGTAGCACATGGAAGTGCAATTCATCCCATGCCATCACCAAAAAAAAAAAAAAAAAAAAAAAAAAAAAAAAAAAAAAAAAAAAAGTTTCTCAGAAGCAACTTTCCTCTTAGCCATTAAGGATCCAATTAAAAGTGGTCATCGGATATTAGTTTCTTGTTCACAGAAATCGGAATTTCTACGTTTTAATGTTTATTCTTTAAGTCCCTTAATCCTTTATTACTTTTTACTAAGGTTTTATTAGTTTATTGAGAGATGATATGAACATAGTTTTATATAACTATAATTTTAAAATATTTTTTTTTAATTTGTTGTTCTCTACGAGAGCATTTTTGGTTTAGGTGTGTTTGAAAGACGTAAACGAAAGAGAGAGAGAGAGAGAGAGAGAGAGAGAGAGAGAGAGAGAGAGAGAGAGAGAGAGAGAGAGAGAGAGGGGGGGGGGGTTTAAAGAGTATTTTTGCTGCTAATTTCAAAACTTGCGGTACACTGAAATTGATTGTTTTTTTTTACTCATAAATTAAAAAAAATATCATTTATATCAAAAACATATGATGAAAAGTACTTGCATTTTTCATGTAGTTGCAGATATGATAAGTGAATTTAATCTTTGTTAAAATTTCCGTTTCAAAGTATTCCTTGTACAAATTGGCTATAAGTGGGGATAACGGGCTACCCAAACTACGACCAAATTTTTGGGGGGCAAGAATTACCATTTAAAGATAATACACTATTTTTCACTCACAGTTTAATTAACCTAATTGTTTTTTTTTTTTTTTCAATACCAAGGGGGAAGTGATCTTCATACAGGATTAGTTTTTCACTCAAGAAACGTAGTACATCTCTGATAGGGACCTTTGTAAATAGTGATTCTACGTCAAGACTTAATAGTTTTACATTGCTTACTGGTATATTTAAATTGTTGAATTTCTTGATAAAGTCTTCTGCAAGCTTGATATGACCGGAAGAAAAACTTCCTAGAAAGGGAGACATTAAGTCTGCTAGCCATTTTGATATATTATATATAAATTACGTTTTGCATGAGACGATTGGGCACAAGGGAATACCGTCCTTGTGAGTTTATTTGGGAGCCCGTAGAAATATGGCAATGAAGGGTTCATAACTTTGAGCTTTTCCAAGACCTCGATGTCTTTTTAATTGTTTCCGGTTTTTCTTACGGATTTGAAAAATTTCCGAGCTATAGAGTTTCGGGGGTCTTTCGTACTTATGCTTGTATTTTATTAGCTCTATATACTGAACAACACAAACGTTCCACAGAAGCTAACTCTCTCTAAGTTTCTTTACATTATAAACTACACTCCTATATGCAAAGTATATGTCTTTTGTGTTTGTGTACTTGTGTTATATAAAGTGCAGCTTGAATTGATATAAGAGTACATTCATCAGGTAAGCACTTTCTATCAAAAAGGATATCCCCTACAATAAATTTGTAGCATATGATCTGACACTGTGTTCAGGTTACCGCTACTCTCTACAAGATTTGGGGTTTTCCCATATCACTTGGACATAACCAGTTACAGTCTGACCAACGAAGTAAACAGGTGCAGGATTATGAAATATTACTCCAAAACTAAATTTAGTTGGCATTGTTACTCCCGTATTCTAATGTTTGTAACAGCCATTCTCCCACACCTCTAAGTGACTCCCTACTGGGTGTAGGGTATTGTTGCAATCACCTGTTAAGAGAAACAATAACAGATTAAGTTACTTTTTTGAGGGGCACTAGAGGCATACTAACTAAATTTTATAATGAACTTAGTAGGTTGGCCAGGACACCAGCTACCTGTTGAAATACTACCGCTAGAGAGTTATAGGGTGTTTTGACTAGCCAGATGGTACTACATTGGATCATTCTCCCTTGTTACGGTTCATTTTCCTTTTGCCTACACACACACACTGGATAGTTTGGCTTAGTCTTTGCATATTCTCCTCTGACCTCATACACCTGACAACACAGAGTACCAAACAATTCTTTTTCACTCAAGGGGTTACTGCACTAATTGTTCAGTGGCCACTTCCCTCTTGGTAAGGATAGAAGAGACTCTTTAGCTATGGTAAGCAGCTCTTCTAGGAGAAGGACACTACAAAGTAAAACCATTATTCTCTAGTCATGTGTAATGCCATAGGTTCTGTACCATGGTCTTCCACTGTCTCGGGTTAGAATTCTCTTGCTTGAGGGTACACTCGAGCACACCATTCTGTCTTGTTTCTCCTCCTCTTGTCTTGTTAAAATTTTTATAGTTTATATAGGAGATATTTATTTTAATATTGTTACTCCTCGTGAAATATTCTATTTTCCTGTTTTCCTTTACTCACCAGGCTATTTTCCCTGTTGGAGCCTCCAGGCTTATAGCATCGTGCTTTCCCAAATGGGGTTGTAGCTTACATAGTAATAATAATAATATTATTAATAATAATAATAATAATAATAATAATAATAATAATAATAATAATAATAATAATAATAATAATAAATGACAATTTTGAACCTAACATGCATTATTTCTAACAACCAAAACATAATTTTCTTTTTTTAAACCCAAACTATTATTCATTGCATTGTCTCATTGTTTGTTTCAATTATAGTTACTTTATCCCTACTTCTACTTGTTGCATATTCTTCCCTCTTGTGTCATTCCATGTTCCTTTTATGAATGCAAGGAATGATTCCTCTTTAAAAACAGAGCTCCGGTTTTCACACTCTCTCAAAAGTCAACTTCTTTCCATCGTGATTTTCAAGTGCTGGTTCTTCCCACAGAATTCAAAAATGGTCGGCCAAATGCGGCTATAATTTAAAAAGAATCTCGGCAACATAAATTTCGAGCTTCTGTTGTTGGATTATTCATCGAGGGCGTGGAAGTCATCTTGTGCGTTTGGTATTTAATAATGAATCTCTCTCTCTCTCTCTCTCTCTCTCTCTCTCTCTCTCTCTCTCTCTCTCTCTCTCTTGAAAGAGAGAGAGAGGAGAGGGAGAGATGTTATCGTCTAAATTTCAAGATAATAATACAAACATATTTACAGAGTACTATAATTAAATTCATATACTCTATATCAGTGACAGATAATTCAAATTATTTTTCCTCCTCTGTTTGCATGTCAATTTGTATATTAGGTAATTTATTTGTCAAACAAATGTCGCGATAAAAACCATTTTAGCGAGTAACTATTAAAAAGAGCTTGAAAGACCTATATGCATTTTAATCTTAAATGTATTATTATTCAACAAATATTTAGCATTGAGTGCTAGCTAGTCCCGGCTAGGGTAAGATATTTTAAGATCGAAAAGAACAAAAGGGGAGTAGTAGGAAATATGCCTCAGATGCTCACTTTTCGGGGCTATTGTCATGATTACTCACTTTTAGCGGTTATTGCCAGGATTGCTCAGTCCCGTTTGCTCAGTTCGTCTGGTATGGGTTTGTCGGAGCGACTCAGTTTGGGGATTTAAACGTAAGGTTATGTTTACAAACAACCACTCGTTTCCCCCCCTCCACCCCTTTCCTCCCCCTCCCCCCCCCCCCCACCCACCCCTTTTGAGGGCGTTTTCTGTGCGCGGCCACTGGCAAGGCGTGGAGTTCTCTATCTGGATGACGCATACCCCTAGACAGTGACATTGTTTCCACCGACCACGCATTTGTATGCAGGCGCAGACCTCCTCCCCCCTGACCACATTCATTTCAATTTAAACCTATGGAAAAGTACCCATCTCTCTGTGCATTCTTTATTAATCCTAAGACACACTCTTCTGTGCCAACGTGATGCAATCGAGTTCACACGCCCCAGTTATCTCTCTCTCTCTCTCTCTCTCTCTCTCTCTCTCTCTCTCTCTCTCTCTCTCTCTCTCTCTCTCAGTCCATTGGTTTTAAGGCCTTTCGCTAACATTAACATATATGGGTATTAATCACTTACATTGACATATATGGGTAATTAAAAACGTATTACAACTTAGTTTTTTTTTTTTATAGAAGACATAGCATTCAGTGGGGAAAAAATCTGACCCTCACATTTGCTCGCTTAAAAGCGGTAAGAAAACTTTTTTAATTACGTTTCTTTAGCTCTTGGCAAATCATCATTGAAAATTCAGGTTTTGTATATTTCCAGATGTACATACACGCTGTTGAATTTAAATGGAGAAGATAGTATGATAACACTGTTACGTCCTTTCCCTTTAGGTCTGTGGTGGATATTTACACCGTGATTTTCATAAGGGCAGCACAAACTCCATTTAGACTTACGCTATGCGTAAAATATAGGCAGAAGTATACGCGCAAAGCTGAAATGTAATTTTGCACTCGCATATCATTTATGAAACACTTCATGGAAGAATACCTTCGTAAAAAATCAGTAAAGTATACCAAATGATCTTCTTGCTGCATCCCCAATGGGTAAAAAAAATATAATGTTCTCTACCGGACTTTTCTGTATTAGAAATACAACCCAGTGCCCAATTTCGCGATTCTGATGTAATGGCAGAGTATTCACAATAGGTAAGATGGGCTTTGTCCTTATCAAGGGTATCTTGAAGTCGACCAACGAGGCCCTCCTCCCCCCCCCCCCCACCACATTCCTCTCAATTTAAGCCTATGGAAAAGTACCAATCTCTCTGTCCCTTTTTTTTCTTTTTGAATAAGTAGCGAAATGTACGCCAAGATTTCAAGACTGCATCACTATTGCGTTGTTTATATTAATAATAACAACAACTAGAGCATCAGTAACAATATCAAAATTCACGATATTAATGATAACAATAATAGTATATCTCGTTTTATTCAATTGTAGTGCACGGTTTACTTTATTGATGAGAGAAAAAACAATCAACAATATACATTTACTTTATCCCTTTAAGAAATTGAGGAGTTTAATCTTAATTCCTCGGCAATACAGCTATTCAGCTAATCATATCATTTATAATGTTCCATTACCGTATAATTTTACGAACTTTCGAATATGAAATGAAAGATATGTGGATGTTTTATGCTATCCGTATCACTAAGACGTATGTTAAGGGGTATAAGAAAATTAGTTCCACACATGTCAAGTCTTTACCAACTAATATCCTTCACAAACATCCACAGGCGCGCAAACTCACACACACACACACATACTCACACACTTATTTATTCCTTACTTGTTACAATTTCAGTATTGCAATTGTGTATGCTATTCCAAAGTCAGAGTGGATCTGTCTTCGTTTTATATTAATGAAAATCGTTTAACCAAAGAGGAATTATTTGGTAATCTCAGTCATGTCAGGTGTATGAGGAGAGAATTGAATATGGAAAGAAATGGCCTTTCTTTTCTATACTTCTCTCGTCTTCCCTTACTGAATTGGGCAAGTTGTTGGGTTCTCCGAAAAACTGCTTATGACTAGGATCCTTCAGTTCGGTATTATGCCTAATTCAAATGGAATGTAGATTGTCTTTTTGAGAATTAACAGGACTCAATTCTATATCCCACTGGTTAAAAAACTTTGAAGAAGAAACCCGATATTACTTTTTGGAGATTCAAGTAGGCAGTGTGTGGAAAAATGGATCATCAAACAGCCCGCTAAGTTTGATTATATAGAAATTTAGCGGCCACCACCCCTCTATCCTTCATTACACATTACTTCAGCAATGTTTCGTGATTAGTACTGGTTAAAACTGGGAATTGGGAGGGAATACAGTTAATGAATGTTTAGTTCAGTCGTCATATGGCATTTTTTTTCTCTGTTCTTTTGTATCTGTTACCTCCTTGATCTTTCCCAATATTTGAGTACAAGAGATAGTGACCGAACGAATCACTTATGTTTGATTTGTAGATAACAAAGTGATTGTCGACTCGATAATGTGACATAATTCTTGCTTTAATACCATTATTCATAACAGAAAATATAATTAAGTCGTGACTGAATCTGCAAATAGAAGAAGAAGAAGAAGAAGAAGAAGAAGAAGAAGAAGAAGAAGAAGAAGAAGAAGAAGAAGAAGAAGAGGAAGAACAAGAAGAAGAAGAAGAACAAAAGGAAGAACAAGAAGAAGAAGAAGAAGAGAAAATTATCAGGATATGTGTAAGGATGCAGAGGAAATCATTGATACATGTGATACCATTCATCAACATACTTACGAAGAAATAAATCATCAGAGGGAAACAAATAATAGACCCAAGAGACTCTACCCGGACCTACATACTTTTAGGGAAGAGCAAGAAAAAGAAAAAAAAGAAGAGAAAGACATAGTCTGCTATTCACTGAAAAGAGGGAATTGCAGATTTTGCGAAAGATGCTACTACAAGCATCCAAAGATATGCCATAATTATGAAATATATGGTAAATGTGCATATTCAGATGGATATGGAGACAAATGCAGAGATCTCCATCCAAAAATATGTAAAAACCCGCAAGAAGGAAAAGGATGAAAATTAAAAAAAATGTTGATGTATGCATCCTGCAACCATGAATAAAGGTCAGAAAACTCAAAAGCAAACAGAAAAGTAAAATGAATAGCAAAAATAAAACAAAAAATTAAAACTAAAAAACAAGCTGAGTACATACTGCGCTATGCACAAAAGGCCCGAAAATATGCACAATTAGAGCCCAACCACAAAGAATACATCTATAATGCCAGATATGATGCAGATATGGGGATAAATGCAGGTATACACACAAAAATAAATATGAAGGTGAAAGAGCAAATGTAATAGAAGAGTTAGATCTTTTAATGGCAGGATTCCTAGGAATGAAGAAAAGAACATCATATCAGAACAGGAAGGAAGTATGGGAGAATCCATATTGTTACCAAAATTAGATAATGGGAATGAAACACAAAGCATCCTAGTGATGAATGCACAGGGTTTAGTTACGAGTAAGTCTAAAAGGAAAATAGAGTTCTTAGAAGAACTAACCCAAATTGAAAAATTAGTTATATTAAATATAAGTGAAACATGGTATTCCCAAGAGACTGACAGTGAAGACCAGATAAAGGGTTTCCAAACATATATATCAGACAGAACAAATATGAATCAAGGGAGAACCGCAATATATGGAAGAGACATAAACCAAGGAAAAGTCTGTGAAAAATACAGCAACACAGAATGTGAAATGATTGCGGTAAAATTTGAATATGGAAAACTAGTGAATATTCTAGTTTACTAAGAAATTTGACATAAAAATAGAAAAAAATAGAGTATATATGTATAAACCATACAGACTGGAATATACTTTTATCCCGAGATTTTAACTTTCCTTTCATGGATTGAAAAGAACGGATAGAAGAAAGTGGTTTTACATATACATATATAAAAGAGAGTAATAGTAGCATAGAAGATAAGAGGCAATTTGAAAAAGCTTCAAGATATGCTAATAGATCATAATATGCAACTAATAAACCACATTCCAACAAGAAAGGACAATGTCCTAAATTTAGTATTTGTGAATGAGGTGAATTATGTTAAAGAAATAATAGTATATAACCCTGGAATTTCAGACCACATTGTCATGGAATTAATAGTCCATTCCAAAGTAAGTGAACCCAATGATAAAAAAGCACAAAATGATGGGAAGGATTGGAAAAATATAATTTTCATAGTAAGAATATAAAATGGTCAGAAATAAATGAAGAATTGAACAAAGATCAGAAAAATTTATTCGTAAGTGTTAATATATAGGTAGATACGGATATACTGTACAAAATACTAGAGAAGATATGTTGAAAAATATGTACCGAAAAATAAATAAACATTAGACATGCATACCAAGAGCCAGAAGGATCTTATTTCTGAAAATTAGAAAGTGGAAGAAATATCTAGCAAAAAAAAAAAAATGTATGGAAAATGATGGAAAAAAAAGGAAGATAAAAGAAGTTGAACAAAAGATTATACAGTCGTAAGAAAAGTAAAAAATGGACTTAGAAGAAAGGAAACTTCAAAATAAATAAAAAACCCAAAGTACTATAATCCTATGCAAAAAAAGATTAATAAATGGAGATTGGAAACAGGCCCTCTAAGAATTGAATGACGGTTAACGAATAAAAAAAAGGAAATATGCAACATATTAGCAGAAAAAATATAAGAGTGAATTTATGCTAAGAATTGCAAATGAGAATAAAGAAACATAAATGAGAGAGGAAAATGTTTAATATCTAATGAATATAGTTATTAATGAAGCAAATATTGTGCAGACTATCAGCAAAATTAAAAATGGATCGGCGGTCAGACCAGATGGAGTTCCAGCGATTTTGTTAAAAAAAAAAAAAAAACTGCACACAGTATCGCGAAGCCACTTGCAATACTGCTAAGACAAAGTGTAGATATGAACGAGATACATGTTAAACATAAATTAGCTTATATAACCCCTATTTTCAAAAGTGGATTAAGACTAGAGGCAAGCAATTATTGACATCACATCACATCTAACATCACATATTATGAATGAGTATGAAAGAGTAATAAAAAAGAAAATAATGAATAATTTGGTTAAAAATAATTTATCTAATGTAGGTCAACACGGTTATGTGCCCGGAAAAAGTACACAAACCCAATTGATTGCACACTATGAAAACATACAAAAATATGATAAATGAAAAAGACACAGAAGTGATCCATCTAGATTTTGCAAAAGCCTTTGGCAAGGTAGAATATAACATGTTAGAGAAATAAATGAGAAAACAAAATATTGTAGGAAAGATAAGAAAATGGGTAAAATAATTTCTGCAAAACAGAAAACAGATAGTGATTGCAAATGACAAGCAATCAGATGAAGCTCAGGTATTATCTGGCGTGCCACAGGGTACAGTATTATCAGCACTGCTGTTTGTTATTATGATCTCAGACATACACTGTAATGTTAAAGACTGTGTAGTGAGAAGTATCGCCGATGACACTAGAATAAGTAGAGAAATTAATTGTGAGGAAGATAATAGCTCATTACAAAGAGATCTAAACAAAATATATGGATAGGCGGAGATAAATAGGATGGTATTTAACTGCGACAAATTCGAATCAATAAATTATGGAAACAGAAGGAATGGTATATGAATACAAGGGACCTAATAAAGAGACAATCACAAACAAGGAAGCAATTAAAGACCTTGCTATAATGTTAAATAGGAATATGTTATGCAACGACCAAATACAAACACTCTTGGCTACATGTAGAGCAAAAATGGGAATGCTATTCAGACACTTTAAAACAAGAAAAACTGAACACATGATTATGCTTTACAAAATTTATGTATGTAGTACACTCGAGTACTGCAATGCGATATGGTACCTACACTACCAAGATGAAATCTCACAAATAGAGAGTGTAAAAAGTCCTTTGCTGCTAGAAGAGAAGAAGTTATGGACCTTGACTACTAGGGAAAACTGCAATTTTTAAAATTATACATTCTAAAAAGGAGAAGAGAACGCTACATGATAATAAAAACATAGAAAAAAATCGAAGTAATTACTGAAAACATCTTGGAGCTAAAAATATTAAAAAGAGTAATCAGAGGTAGATTAATAAACTAAGGAAGGCGCAAAGGACATTAATCCACTACGCAACAGCATCAGTAATGCAGCAACTATTTAAAGCTCATCTAAGAAACATATTAGGAGTGAGCGTAGATATGTTTAAGGGTAGATCTTTTAATGGCAGGATTCCTAGGAATGAAGAAAAGAACATCATATCAGAACAGGAAGGAAGTATGGGAGAATCCATATTGTTACCAAAATTAGATAATGGGAATGAAACACAAAGCATCTTAGTGATGAATGCACAGGGTTTAGTTACGAGTAAGTCTAAAAGGAAAATAGAGTTCTTAGAAGAACTAACCCAAATTGAAAAATTAGTTATATTAAATATAAGTGAAACATGGTATTCCCAAGAGACTGACAGTGAAGACCAGATAAAGGGTTTCCAAACATATATATCAGACAGAACAAATATGAATCAAGGGAGAACCGCAATATATGGAAGAGACATAAACCAAGGAAAAGTCTGTGAAAAATACAGCAACACAGAATGTGAAATGATTGCGGTAAAATTTGAATATGGAAAACTAGTGAATATTCTAGTTTACTAAGAAATTTGACATAAAAATAGAAAAAAATAGAGTATATATGTATAAACCATACAGACTGGAATATACTTTTATCCCGAGATTTTAACTTTCCTTTCATGGATTGAAAAGAACGGATAGAAGAAAGTGGTTTTACATATACATATATAAAAGAGAGTAATAGTAGCATAGAAGATAAGAGGCAATTTGAAAAAGCTTCAAGATATGCTAATAGATCATAATATGCAACTAATAAACCACATTCCAACAAGAAAGGATAATGTCCTAAATTTAGTATTTGTGAATGAGGTGAATTATGTTAAAGAAATAATAGTATATAACCCTGGAATTTCAGACCACATTGTCATGGAATTAATAGTCCATTCCAAAGTAAGTGAACCCAATGATAAAAAAGCACAAAATGATGGGAAGGATTGGAAAAATATAATTTTCATAGTAAGAATATAAAATGGTCAGAAATAAATGAAGAATTGAACAAAGATCAGAAAAATTTATTCGTAAGTGTTAATATATAGGTAGATACGGATATACTGTACAAAATACTAGAGAAGATATGTTGAAAAATATGTACCGAAAAATAAATAAACATTAGACATGCATACCAAGAGCCAGAAGGATCTTATTTCTGAAAATTAGAAAGTGGAAGAAATATCTAGCAAAAAAAAAAAATGTATGGAAAATGATGGAAAAAAAAGTAAGATAAAAGAAGTTGAACAAAAGATTATACAGTCGTAAGAAAAGTAAAAAATGGACTTAGAAGAAAGGAAACTTCAAAATAAATAAAAAACCCAAAGTACTATACTCCTATGCAAAAAAAGATTAATAAATGGAGATTGGAAACAGGCCCTCTAAGAATTGAATGACGGTTAACGAATAAAAAAAAGGAAATATGCAACATATTAGCAGAAAAAATATAAGAGTGAATTTATGCCAAGAATTGCAAATGAGAATAAAGAAACATAAATGAGAGAGGAAAATGTTTAATATCTAATGAATATAGTTATTAATGAAGCAAATATTGTGCAGACTATCAGCAAAATTAAAAATGGATCGGCGGTCAGACCAGATGGAGTTCCAGCGATTTTGTTAAAAAAAAAAAAAAAAACTGCACACAGTATCGCGAAGCCACTTGCAATACTGCTAAGACAAAGTGTAGATATGAACGAGATACATGTTAAACATAAATTAGCTTATATAACCCCTATTTTCAAAAGTGGATTAAGACTAGAGGCAAGCAATTATTGACATCACATCACATCTAACATCACATATTATGAATGAGTATGAAAGAGTAATAAAAAAGAAAATAATGAATAATTTGGTTAAAAATAATTTATCTAATGTAGGTCAACACGGTTATGTGCCCGGAAAAAGTACACAAACCCAATTGATTGCACACTATGAAAACATACAAAAATATGATAAATGAAAAAGACACAGAAGTGATCCATCTAGATTTTGCAAAAGCCTTTGGCAAGGTAGAATATAACATGTTAGAGAAATAAATGAGAAAACAAAATATTGTAGGAAAGATAAGAAAATGGGTAAAATAATTTCTGCAAAACAGAAAACAGATAGTGATTGCAAATGACAAGCAATCAGATGAAGCTCAGGTATTATCTGGCGTGCCACAGGGTACAGTATTATCAGCACTGCTGTTTGTTATTATGATCTCAGACATACACTGTAATGTTAAAGACTGTGTAGTGAGAAGTATCGCCGATGACACTAGAATAAGTAGAGAAATTAATTGTGAGGAAGATAATAGCTCATTACAAAGAGATCTAAACAAAATATATGGATAGGCGGAGATAAATAGGATGGTATTTAACTGCGACAAATTCGAATCAATAAATTATGGAAACAGAAGGAATGGTATATGAATACAAGGGACCTAATAAAGAGACAATCACAAACAAGGAAGCAATTAAAGACCTTGCTATAATGTTAAATAGGAATATGTTATGCAACGACCAAATACAAACACTCTTGGCTACATGTAGAGCAAAAATGGGAATGCTATTCAGACACTTTAAAACAAGAAAAACTGAACACATGATTATGCTTTACAAAATTTATGTATGTAGTACACTCGAGTACTGCAATGCGATATGGTACCTACACTACCAAGATGAAATCTCACAAATAGAGAGTGTAAAAAGTCCTTTGCTGCTAGAAGAGAAGAAGTTATGGACCTTGACTACTAGGGAAAACTGCAATTTTTAAAATTATACATTCTAAAAAGGAGAAGAGAACGCTACATGATAATAAAAACATAGAAAAAAATCGAAGTAATTACTGAAAACATCTTGGAGCTAAAAATATTAAAAAGAGTAATCAGAGGTAGATTAATAAACTAAGGAAGGCGCAAAGGACATTAATCCACTACGCAACAGCATCAGTAATGCAGCAACTATTTAAAGCTCATCTAAGAAACATATTAGGAGTGAGCGTAGATATGTTTAAGGGTAGATCTTTTAATGGCAGGATTCCTAGGAATGAAGAAAAGAACATCATATCAGAACAGGAAGGAAGTATGGGAGAATCCATATTGTTACCAAAATTAGATAATGGGAATGAAACACAAAGCATCTTAGTGATGAATGCACAGGGTTTAGTTACGAGTAAGTCTAAAAGGAAAATAGAGTTCTTAGAAGAACTAACCCAAATTGAAAAATTAGTTATATTAAATATAAGTGAAACATGGTATTCCCAAGAGACTGACAGTGAAGACCAGATAAAGGGTTTCCAAACATATATATCAGACAGAACAAATATGAATCAAGGGAGAACCGCAATATATGGAAGAGACATAAACCAAGGAAAAGTCTGTGAAAAATACAGCAACACAGAATGTGAAATGATTGCGGTAAAATTTGAATATGGAAAACTAGTGAATATTCTAGTTTACTAAGAAATTTGACATAAAAATAGAAAAAAATAGAGTATATATGTATAAACCATACAGACTGGAATATACTTTTATCCCGAGATTTTAACTTTCCTTTCATGGATTGAAAAGAACGGATAGAAGAAAGTGGTTTTACATATACATATATAAAAGAGAGTAATAGTAGCATAGAAGATAAGAGGCAATTTGAAAAAGCTTCAAGATATGCTAATAAATCATAATATGCAACTAATAAACCACATTCCAACAAGAAAGGACAATGTCCTAAATTTAGTATTTGTGAATGAGGTGAATTATGTTAAAGAAATAATAGTATATAACCCTGGAATTTCAGACCACATTGTCATGGAATTAATAGTCCATTCCAAAGTAAGTGAACCCAATGATAAAAAAGCACAAAATGATGGGAAGGATTGGAAAAATATAATTTTCATAGTAAGAATATAAAATGGTCAGAAATAAATGAAGAATTGAACAAAGATCAGAAAAATTTATTCGTAAGTGTTAATATATAGGTAGATACGGATATACTGTACAAAATACTAGAGAAGATATGTTGAAAAATATGTACCGAAAAATAAATAAACATTAGACATGCATACCAAGAGCCAGAAGGATCTTATTTCTGAAAATTAGAAAGTGGAAGAAATATCTAGCAAAAAAAAAAAAAATGTATGGAAAATGATGGAAAAAAAAGTAAGATAAAAGAAGTTGAACAAAAGATTATACAGTCGTAAGAAAAGTAAAAAATGGACTTAGAAGAAAGGAAACTTCAAAATAAATAAAAAACCCAAAGTACTATACTCCTATGCAAAAAAAGATTAATAAATGGAGATTGGAAACAGGCCCTCTAAGAATTGAATGACGGTTAACGAATAAAAAAAAGGAAATATGCAACATATTAGCAGAAAAAATATAAGAGTGAATTTATGCCAAGAATTGCAAATGAGAATAAAGAAACATAAATGAGAGAGGAAAATGTTTAATATCTAATGAATATAGTTATTAATGAAGCAAATATTGTGCAGACTATCAGCAAAATTAAAAATGGATCGGCGGTCAGACCAGATGGAGTTCCAGCGATTTTGTTAAAAAAAAAAAAAAAAACTGCACACAGTATCGCGAAGCCACTTGCAATACTGCTAAGACAAAGTGTAGATATGAACGAGATACATGTTAAACATAAATTAGCTTATATAACCCCTATTTTCAAAAGTGGATTAAGACTAGAGGCAAGCAATTATTGACATCACATCACATCTAACATCACATATTATGAATGAGTATGAAAGAGTAATAAAAAAGAAAATAATGAATAATTTGGTTAAAAATAATTTATCTAATGTAGGTCAACACGGTTATGTGCCCGGAAAAAGTACACAAACCCAATTGATTGCACACTATGAAAACATACAAAAATATGATAAATGAAAAAGACACAGAAGTGATCCATCTAGATTTTGCAAAAGCCTTTGGCAAGGTAGAATATAACATGTTAGAGAAATAAATGAGAAAACAAAATATTGTAGGAAAGATAAGAAAATGGGTAAAATAATTTCTGCAAAACAGAAAACAGATAGTGATTGCAAATGACAAGCAATCAGATGAAGCTCAGGTATTATCTGGCGTGCCACAGGGTACAGTATTATCAGCACTGCTGTTTGTTATTATGATCTCAGACATACACTGTAATGTTAAAGACTGTGTAGTGAGAAGTATCGCCGATGACACTAGAATAAGTAGAGAAATTAATTGTGAGGAAGATAATAGCTCATTACAAAGAGATCTAAACAAAATATATGGATAGGCGGAGATAAATAGGATGGTATTTAACTGCGACAAATTCGAATCAATAAATTATGGAAACAGAAGGAATGGTATATGAATACAAGGGACCTAATAAAGAGACAATCACAAACAAGGAAGCAATTAAAGACCTTGCTATAATGTTAAATAGGAATATGTTATGCAACGACCAAATACAAACACTCTTGGCTACATGTAGAGCAAAAATGGGAATGCTATTCAGACACTTTAAAACAAGAAAAACTGAACACATGATTATGCTTTACAAAATTTATGTATGTAGTACACTCGAGTACTGCAATGCGATATGGTACCTACACTACCAAGATGAAATCTCACAAATAGAGAGTGTAAAAAGTCCTTTGCTGCTAGAAGAGAAGAAGTTATGGACCTTGACTACTAGGGAAAACTGCAATTTTTAAAATTATACATTCTAAAAAGGAGAAGAGAACGCTACATGATAATAAAAACATAGAAAAAAATCGAAGTAATTACTGAAAACATCTTGGAGCTAAAAATATTAAAAAGAGTAATCAGAGGTAGATTAATAAACTAAGGAAGGCGCAAAGGACATTAATCCACTACGCAACAGCATCAGTAATGCAGCAACTATTTAAAGCTCATCTAAGAAACATATTAGGAGTGAGCGTAGATATGTTTAAGGGTAGATCTTTTAATGGCAGGATTCCTAGGAATGAAGAAAAGAACATCATATCAGAACAGGAAGGAAGTATGGGAGAATCCATATTGTTACCAAAATTAGATAATGGGAATGAAACACAAAGCATCTTAGTGATGAATGCACAGGGTTTAGTTACGAGTAAGTCTAAAAGGAAAATAGAGTTCTTAGAAGAACTAACCCAAATTGAAAAATTAGTTATATTAAATATAAGTGAAACATGGTATTCCCAAGAGACTGACAGTGAAGACCAGATAAAGGGTTTCCAAACATATATATCAGACAGAACAAATATGAATCAAGGGAGAACCGCAATATATGGAAGAGACATAAACCAAGGAAAAGTCTGTGAAAAATACAGCAACACAGAATGTGAAATGATTGCGGTAAAATTTGAATATGGAAAACTAGTGAATATTCTAGTTTACTAAGAAATTTGACATAAAAATAGAAAAAAATAGAGTATATATGTATAAACCATACAGACTGGAATATACTTTTATCCCGAGATTTTAACTTTCCTTTCATGGATTGAAAAGAACGGATAGAAGAAAGTGGTTTTACATATACATATATAAAAGAGAGTAATAGTAGCATAGAAGATAAGAGGCAATTTGAAAAAGCTTCAAGATATGCTAATAAATCATAATATGCAACTAATAAACCACATTCCAACAAGAAAGGACAATGTCCTAAATTTAGTATTTGTGAATGAGGTGAATTATGTTAAAGAAATAATAGTATATAACCCTGGAATTTCAGACCACATTGTCATGGAATTAATAGTCCATTCCAAAGTAAGTGAACCCAATGATAAAAAAGCACAAAATGATGGGAAGGATTGGAAAAATATAATTTTCATAGTAAGAATATAAAATGGTCAGAAATAAATGAAGAATTGAACAAAGATCAGAAAAATTTATTCGTAAGTGTTAATATATAGGTAGATACGGATATACTGTACAAAATACTAGAGAAGATATGTTGAAAAATATGTACCGAAAAATAAATAAACATTAGACATGCATACCAAGAGCCAGAAGGATCTTATTTCTGAAAATTAGAAAGTGGAAGAAATATCTAGCAAAAAAAAAAAAATGTATGGAAAATGATGGAAAAAAAAGTAAGATAAAAGAAGTTGAACAAAAGATTATACAGTCGTAAGAAAAGTAAAAAATGGACTTAGAAGAAAGGAAACTTCAAAATAAATAAAAAACCCAAAGTACTATACTCCTATGCAAAAAAAGATTAATAAATGGAGATTGGAAACAGGCCCTCTAAGAATTGAATGACGGTTAACGAATAAAAAAAAGGAAATATGCAACATATTAGCAGAAAAAATATAAGAGTGAATTTATGCCAAGAATTGCAAATGAGAATAAAGAAACATAAATGAGAGAGGAAAATGTTTAATATCTAATGAATATAGTTATTAATGAAGCAAATATTGTGCAGACTATCAGCAAAATTAAAAATGGATCGGCGGTCAGACCAGATGGAGTTCCAGCGATTTTGTTAAAAAAAAAAAAAAAAACTGCACACAGTATCGCGAAGCCACTTGCAATACTGCTAAGACAAAGTGTAGATATGAACGAGATACATGTTAAACATAAATTAGCTTATATAACCCCTATTTTCAAAAGTGGATTAAGACTAGAGGCAAGCAATTATTGACATCACATCACATCTAACATCACATATTATGAATGAGTATGAAAGAGTAATAAAAAAGAAAATAATGAATAATTTGGTTAAAAATAATTTATCTAATGTAGGTCAACACGGTTATGTGCCCGGAAAAAGTACACAAACCCAATTGATTGCACACTATGAAAACATACAAAAATATGATAAATGAAAAAGACACAGAAGTGATCCATCTAGATTTTGCAAAAGCCTTTGGCAAGGTAGAATATAACATGTTAGAGAAATAAATGAGAAAACAAAATATTGTAGGAAAGATAAGAAAATGGGTAAAATAATTTCTGCAAAACAGAAAACAGATAGTGATTGCAAATGACAAGCAATCAGATGAAGCTCAGGTATTATCTGGCGTGCCACAGGGTACAGTATTATCAGCACTGCTGTTTGTTATTATGATCTCAGACATACACTGTAATGTTAAAGACTGTGTAGTGAGAAGTATCGCCGATGACACTAGAATAAGTAGAGAAATTAATTGTGAGGAAGATAATAGCTCATTACAAAGAGATCTAAACAAAATATATGGATAGGCGGAGATAAATAGGATGGTATTTAACTGCGACAAATTCGAATCAATAAATTATGGAAACAGAAGGAATGGTATATGAATACAAGGGACCTAATAAAGAGACAATCACAAACAAGGAAGCAATTAAAGACCTTGCTATAATGTTAAATAGGAATATGTTATGCAACGACCAAATACAAACACTCTTGGCTACATGTAGAGCAAAAATGGGAATGCTATTCAGACACTTTAAAACAAGAAAAACTGAACACATGATTATGCTTTACAAAATTTATGTATGTAGTACACTCGAGTACTGCAATGCGATATGGTACCTACACTACCAAGATGAAATCTCACAAATAGAGAGTGTAAAAAGTCCTTTGCTGCTAGAAGAGAAGAAGTTATGGACCTTGACTACTAGGGAAAACTGCAATTTTTAAAATTATACATTCTAAAAAGGAGAAGAGAACGCTACATGATAATAAAAACATAGAAAAAAATCGAAGTAATTACTGAAAACATCTTGGAGCTAAAAATATTAAAAAGAGTAATCAGAGGTAGATTAATAAACTAAGGAAGGCGCAAAGGACATTAATCCACTACGCAACAGCATCAGTAATGCAGCAACTATTTAAAGCTCATCTAAGAAACATATTAGGAGTGAGCGTAGATATGTTTAAGGGTAGATCTTTTAATGGCAGGATTCCTAGGAATGAAGAAAAGAACATCATATCAGAACAGGAAGGAAGTATGGGAGAATCCATATTGTTACCAAAATTAGATAATGGGAATGAAACACAAAGCATCTTAGTGATGAATGCACAGGGTTTAGTTACGAGTAAGTCTAAAAGGAAAATAGAGTTCTTAGAAGAACTAACCCAAATTGAAAAATTAGTTATATTAAATATAAGTGAAACATGGTATTCCCAAGAGACTGACAGTGAAGACCAGATAAAGGGTTTCCAAACATATATATCAGACAGAACAAATATGAATCAAGGGAGAACCGCAATATATGGAAGAGACATAAACCAAGGAAAAGTCTGTGAAAAATACAGCAACACAGAATGTGAAATGATTGCGGTAAAATTTGAATATGGAAAACTAGTGAATATTCTAGTTTACTAAGAAATTTGACATAAAAATAGAAAAAAATAGAGTATATATGTATAAACCATACAGACTGGAATATACTTTTATCCCGAGATTTTAACTTTCCTTTCATGGATTGAAAAGAACGGATAGAAGAAAGTGGTTTTACATATACATATATAAAAGAGAGTAATAGTAGCATAGAAGATAAGAGGCAATTTGAAAAAGCTTCAAGATATGCTAATAAATCATAATATGCAACTAATAAACCACATTCCAACAAGAAAGGACAATGTCCTAAATTTAGTATTTGTGAATGAGGTGAATTATGTTAAAGAAATAATAGTATATAACCCTGGAATTTCAGACCACATTGTCATGGAATTAATAGTCCATTCCAAAGTAAGTGAACCCAATGATAAAAAAGCACAAAATGATGGGAAGGATTGGAAAAATATAATTTTCATAGTAAGAATATAAAATGGTCAGAAATAAATGAAGAATTGAACAAAGATCAGAAAAATTTATTCGTAAGTGTTAATATATAGGTAGATACGGATATACTGTACAAAATACTAGAGAAGATATGTTGAAAAATATGTACCGAAAAATAAATAAACATTAGACATGCATACCAAGAGCCAGAAGGATCTTATTTCTGAAAATTAGAAAGTGGAAGAAATATCTAGCAAAAAAAAAAAAATGTATGGAAAATGATGGAAAAAAAAGTAAGATAAAAGAAGTTGAACAAAAGATTATACAGTCGTAAGAAAAGTAAAAAATGGACTTAGAAGAAAGGAAACTTCAAAATAAATAAAAAACCCAAAGTACTATACTCCTATGCAAAAAAAGATTAATAAATGGAGATTGGAAACAGGCCCTCTAAGAATTGAATGACGGTTAACGAATAAAAAAAAGGAAATATGCAACATATTAGCAGAAAAAATATAAGAGTGAATTTATGCCAAGAATTGCAAATGAGAATAAAGAAACATAAATGAGAGAGGAAAATGTTTAATATCTAATGAATATAGTTATTAATGAAGCAAATATTGTGCAGACTATCAGCAAAATTAAAAATGGATCGGCGGTCAGACCAGATGGAGTTCCAGCGATTTTGTTAAAAAAAAAAAAAAAAACTGCACACAGTATCGCGAAGCCACTTGCAATACTGCTAAGACAAAGTGTAGATATGAACGAGATACATGTTAAACATAAATTAGCTTATATAACCCCTATTTTCAAAAGTGGATTAAGACTAGAGGCAAGCAATTATTGACATCACATCACATCTAACATCACATATTATGAATGAGTATGAAAGAGTAATAAAAAAGAAAATAATGAATAATTTGGTTAAAAATAATTTATCTAATGTAGGTCAACACGGTTATGTGCCCGGAAAAAGTACACAAACCCAATTGATTGCACACTATGAAAACATACAAAAATATGATAAATGAAAAAGACACAGAAGTGATCCATCTAGATTTTGCAAAAGCCTTTGGCAAGGTAGAATATAACATGTTAGAGAAATAAATGAGAAAACAAAATATTGTAGGAAAGATAAGAAAATGGGTAAAATAATTTCTGCAAAACAGAAAACAGATAGTGATTGCAAATGACAAGCAATCAGATGAAGCTCAGGTATTATCTGGCGTGCCACAGGGTACAGTATTATCAGCACTGCTGTTTGTTATTATGATCTCAGACATACACTGTAATGTTAAAGACTGTGTAGTGAGAAGTATCGCCGATGACACTAGAATAAGTAGAGAAATTAATTGTGAGGAAGATAATAGCTCATTACAAAGAGATCTAAACAAAATATATGGATAGGCGGAGATAAATAGGATGGTATTTAACTGCGACAAATTCGAATCAATAAATTATGGAAACAGAAGGAATGGTATATGAATACAAGGGACCTAATAAAGAGACAATCACAAACAAGGAAGCAATTAAAGACCTTGCTATAATGTTAAATAGGAATATGTTATGCAACGACCAAATACAAACACTCTTGGCTACATGTAGAGCAAAAATGGGAATGCTATTCAGACACTTTAAAACAAGAAAAACTGAACACATGATTATGCTTTACAAAATTTATGTATGTAGTACACTCGAGTACTGCAATGCGATATGGTACCTACACTACCAAGATGAAATCTCACAAATAGAGAGTGTAAAAAGTCCTTTGCTGCTAGAAGAGAAGAAGTTATGGACCTTGACTACTAGGGAAAACTGCAATTTTTAAAATTATACATTCTAAAAAGGAGAAGAGAACGCTACATGATAATAAAAACATAGAAAAAAATCGAAGTAATTACTGAAAACATCTTGGAGCTAAAAATATTAAAAAGAGTAATCAGAGGTAGATTAATAAACTAAGGAAGGCGCAAAGGACATTAATCCACTACGCAACAGCATCAGTAATGCAGCAACTATTTAAAGCTCATCTAAGAAACATATTAGGAGTGAGCGTAGATATGTTTAAGGGTAGATCTTTTAATGGCAGGATTCCTAGGAATGAAGAAAAGAACATCATATCAGAACAGGAAGGAAGTATGGGAGAATCCATATTGTTACCAAAATTAGATAATGGGAATGAAACACAAAGCATCTTAGTGATGAATGCACAGGGTTTAGTTACGAGTAAGTCTAAAAGGAAAATAGAGTTCTTAGAAGAACTAACCCAAATTGAAAAATTAGTTATATTAAATATAAGTGAAACATGGTATTCCCAAGAGACTGACAGTGAAGACCAGATAAAGGGTTTCCAAACATATATATCAGACAGAACAAATATGAATCAAGGGAGAACCGCAATATATGGAAGAGACATAAACCAAGGAAAAGTCTGTGAAAAATACAGCAACACAGAATGTGAAATGATTGCGGTAAAATTTGAATATGGAAAACTAGTGAATATTCTAGTTTACTAAGAAATTTGACATAAAAATAGAAAAAAATAGAGTATATATGTATAAACCATACAGACTGGAATATACTTTTATCCCGAGATTTTAACTTTCCTTTCATGGATTGAAAAGAACGGATAGAAGAAAGTGGTTTTACATATACATATATAAAAGAGAGTAATAGTAGCATAGAAGATAAGAGGCAATTTGAAAAAGCTTCAAGATATGCTAATAAATCATAATATGCAACTAATAAACCACATTCCAACAAGAAAGGACAATGTCCTAAATTTAGTATTTGTGAATGAGGTGAATTAT
Organism: Palaemon carinicauda; assembly: GCF_036898095.1. Classification (NCBI taxonomy): domain Eukaryota; kingdom Metazoa; phylum Arthropoda; class Malacostraca; order Decapoda; family Palaemonidae; genus Palaemon; species Palaemon carinicauda. The sequence goes on along the minus strand of NC_090753.1, from coordinate 30,853,740 downwards.
GTTAAAGAAATAATAGTATATAACCCTGGAATTTCAGACCACATTGTCATGGAATTAATAGTCCATTCCAAAGTAAGTGAACCCAATGATAAAAAAGCACAAAATGATGGGAAGGATTGGAAAAATATAATTTTCATAGTAAGAATATAAAATGGTCAGAAATAAATGAAGAATTGAACAAAGATCAGAAAAATTTATTCGTAAGTGTTAATATATAGGTAGATACGGATATACTGTACAAAATACTAGAGAAGATATGTTGAAAAATATGTACCGAAAAATAAATAAACATTAGACATGCATACCAAGAGCCAGAAGGATCTTATTTCTGAAAATTAGAAAGTGGAAGAAATATCTAGCAAAAAAAAAAAAATGTATGGAAAATGATGGAAAAAAAAGTAAGATAAAAGAAGTTGAACAAAAGATTATACAGTCGTAAGAAAAGTAAAAAATGGACTTAGAAGAAAGGAAACTTCAAAATAAATAAAAAACCCAAAGTACTATACTCCTATGCAAAAAAAGATTAATAAATGGAGATTGGAAACAGGCCCTCTAAGAATTGAATGACGGTTAACGAATAAAAAAAAGGAAATATGCAACATATTAGCAGAAAAAATATAAGAGTGAATTTATGCCAAGAATTGCAAATGAGAATAAAGAAACATAAATGAGAGAGGAAAATGTTTAATATCTAATGAATATAGTTATTAATGAAGCAAATATTGTGCAGACTATCAGCAAAATTAAAAATGGATCGGCGGTCAGACCAGATGGAGTTCCAGCGATTTTGTTAAAAAAAAAAAAAAAAACTGCACACAGTATCGCGAAGCCACTTGCAATACTGCTAAGACAAAGTGTAGATATGAACGAGATACATGTTAAACATAAATTAGCTTATATAACCCCTATTTTCAAAAGTGGATTAAGACTAGAGGCAAGCAATTATTGACATCACATCACATCTAACATCACATATTATGAATGAGTATGAAAGAGTAATAAAAAAGAAAATAATGAATAATTTGGTTAAAAATAATTTATCTAATGTAGGTCAACACGGTTATGTGCCCGGAAAAAGTACACAAACCCAATTGATTGCACACTATGAAAACATACAAAAATATGATAAATGAAAAAGACACAGAAGTGATCCATCTAGATTTTGCAAAAGCCTTTGGCAAGGTAGAATATAACATGTTAGAGAAATAAATGAGAAAACAAAATATTGTAGGAAAGATAAGAAAATGGGTAAAATAATTTCTGCAAAACAGAAAACAGATAGTGATTGCAAATGACAAGCAATCAGATGAAGCTCAGGTATTATCTGGCGTGCCACAGGGTACAGTATTATCAGCACTGCTGTTTGTTATTATGATCTCAGACATACACTGTAATGTTAAAGACTGTGTAGTGAGAAGTATCGCCGATGACACTAGAATAAGTAGAGAAATTAATTGTGAGGAAGATAATAGCTCATTACAAAGAGATCTAAACAAAATATATGGATAGGCGGAGATAAATAGGATGGTATTTAACTGCGACAAATTCGAATCAATAAATTATGGAAACAGAAGGAATGGTATATGAATACAAGGGACCTAATAAAGAGACAATCACAAACAAGGAAGCAATTAAAGACCTTGCTATAATGTTAAATAGGAATATGTTATGCAACGACCAAATACAAACACTCTTGGCTACATGTAGAGCAAAAATGGGAATGCTATTCAGACACTTTAAAACAAGAAAAACTGAACACATGATTATGCTTTACAAAATTTATGTATGTAGTACACTCGAGTACTGCAATGCGATATGGTACCTACACTACCAAGATGAAATCTCACAAATAGAGAGTGTAAAAAGTCCTTTGCTGCTAGAAGAGAAGAAGTTATGGACCTTGACTACTAGGGAAAACTGCAATTTTTAAAATTATACATTCTAAAAAGGAGAAGAGAACGCTACATGATAATAAAAACATAGAAAAAAATCGAAGTAATTACTGAAAACATCTTGGAGCTAAAAATATTAAAAAGAGTAATCAGAGGTAGATTAATAAACTAAGGAAGGCGCAAAGGACATTAATCCACTACGCAACAGCATCAGTAATGCAGCAACTATTTAAAGCTCATCTAAGAAACATATTAGGAGTGAGCGTAGATATGTTTAAGGGTAGATCTTTTAATGGCAGGATTCCTAGGAATGAAGAAAAGAACATCATATCAGAACAGGAAGGAAGTATGGGAGAATCCATATTGTTACCAAAATTAGATAATGGGAATGAAACACAAAGCATCTTAGTGATGAATGCACAGGGTTTAGTTACGAGTAAGTCTAAAAGGAAAATAGAGTTCTTAGAAGAACTAACCCAAATTGAAAAATTAGTTATATTAAATATAAGTGAAACATGGTATTCCCAAGAGACTGACAGTGAAGACCAGATAAAGGGTTTCCAAACATATATATCAGACAGAACAAATATGAATCAAGGGAGAACCGCAATATATGGAAGAGACATAAACCAAGGAAAAGTCTGTGAAAAATACAGCAACACAGAATGTGAAATGATTGCGGTAAAATTTGAATATGGAAAACTAGTGAATATTCTAGTTTACTAAGAAATTTGACATAAAAATAGAAAAAAATAGAGTATATATGTATAAACCATACAGACTGGAATATACTTTTATCCCGAGATTTTAACTTTCCTTTCATGGATTGAAAAGAACGGATAGAAGAAAGTGGTTTTACATATACATATATAAAAGAGAGTAATAGTAGCATAGAAGATAAGAGGCAATTTGAAAAAGCTTCAAGATATGCTAATAAATCATAATATGCAACTAATAAACCACATTCCAACAAGAAAGGACAATGTCCTAAATTTAGTATTTGTGAATGAGGTGAATTATGTTAAAGAAATAATAGTATATAACCCTGGAATTTCAGACCACATTGTCATGGAATTAATAGTCCATTCCAAAGTAAGTGAACCCAATGATAAAAAAGCACAAAATGATGGGAAGGATTGGAAAAATATAATTTTCATAGTAAGAATATAAAATGGTCAGAAATAAATGAAGAATTGAACAAAGATCAGAAAAATTTATTCGTAAGTGTTAATATATAGGTAGATACGGATATACTGTACAAAATACTAGAGAAGATATGTTGAAAAATATGTACCGAAAAATAAATAAACATTAGACATGCATACCAAGAGCCAGAAGGATCTTATTTCTGAAAATTAGAAAGTGGAAGAAATATCTAGCAAAAAAAAAAAAATGTATGGAAAATGATGGAAAAAAAAGTAAGATAAAAGAAGTTGAACAAAAGATTATACAGTCGTAAGAAAAGTAAAAAATGGACTTAGAAGAAAGGAAACTTCAAAATAAATAAAAAACCCAAAGTACTATACTCCTATGCAAAAAAAGATTAATAAATGGAGATTGGAAACAGGCCCTCTAAGAATTGAATGACGGTTAACGAATAAAAAAAAGGAAATATGCAACATATTAGCAGAAAAAATATAAGAGTGAATTTATGCCAAGAATTGCAAATGAGAATAAAGAAACATAAATGAGAGAGGAAAATGTTTAATATCTAATGAATATAGTTATTAATGAAGCAAATATTGTGCAGACTATCAGCAAAATTAAAAATGGATCGGCGGTCAGACCAGATGGAGTTCCAGCGATTTTGTTAAAAAAAAAAAAAAAAACTGCACACAGTATCGCGAAGCCACTTGCAATACTGCTAAGACAAAGTGTAGATATGAACGAGATACATGTTAAACATAAATTAGCTTATATAACCCCTATTTTCAAAAGTGGATTAAGACTAGAGGCAAGCAATTATTGACATCACATCACATCTAACATCACATATTATGAATGAGTATGAAAGAGTAATAAAAAAGAAAATAATGAATAATTTGGTTAAAAATAATTTATCTAATGTAGGTCAACACGGTTATGTGCCCGGAAAAAGTACACAAACCCAATTGATTGCACACTATGAAAACATACAAAAATATGATAAATGAAAAAGACACAGAAGTGATCCATCTAGATTTTGCAAAAGCCTTTGGCAAGGTAGAATATAACATGTTAGAGAAATAAATGAGAAAACAAAATATTGTAGGAAAGATAAGAAAATGGGTAAAATAATTTCTGCAAAACAGAAAACAGATAGTGATTGCAAATGACAAGCAATCAGATGAAGCTCAGGTATTATCTGGCGTGCCACAGGGTACAGTATTATCAGCACTGCTGTTTGTTATTATGATCTCAGACATACACTGTAATGTTAAAGACTGTGTAGTGAGAAGTATCGCCGATGACACTAGAATAAGTAGAGAAATTAATTGTGAGGAAGATAATAGCTCATTACAAAGAGATCTAAACAAAATATATGGATAGGCGGAGATAAATAGGATGGTATTTAACTGCGACAAATTCGAATCAATAAATTATGGAAACAGAAGGAATGGTATATGAATACAAGGGACCTAATAAAGAGACAATCACAAACAAGGAAGCAATTAAAGACCTTGCTATAATGTTAAATAGGAATATGTTATGCAACGACCAAATACAAACACTCTTGGCTACATGTAGAGCAAAAATGGGAATGCTATTCAGACACTTTAAAACAAGAAAAACTGAACACATGATTATGCTTTACAAAATTTATGTATGTAGTACACTCGAGTACTGCAATGCGATATGGTACCTACACTACCAAGATGAAATCTCACAAATAGAGAGTGTAAAAAGTCCTTTGCTGCTAGAAGAGAAGAAGTTATGGACCTTGACTACTAGGGAAAACTGCAATTTTTAAAATTATACATTCTAAAAAGGAGAAGAGAACGCTACATGATAATAAAAACATAGAAAAAAATCGAAGTAATTACTGAAAACATCTTGGAGCTAAAAATATTAAAAAGAGTAATCAGAGGTAGATTAATAAACTAAGGAAGGCGCAAAGGACATTAATCCACTACGCAACAGCATCAGTAATGCAGCAACTATTTAAAGCTCATCTAAGAAACATATTAGGAGTGAGCGTAGATATGTTTAAGGGTAGATCTTTTAATGGCAGGATTCCTAGGAATGAAGAAAAGAACATCATATCAGAACAGGAAGGAAGTATGGGAGAATCCATATTGTTACCAAAATTAGATAATGGGAATGAAACACAAAGCATCTTAGTGATGAATGCACAGGGTTTAGTTACGAGTAAGTCTAAAAGGAAAATAGAGTTCTTAGAAGAACTAACCCAAATTGAAAAATTAGTTATATTAAATATAAGTGAAACATGGTATTCCCAAGAGACTGACAGTGAAGACCAGATAAAGGGTTTCCAAACATATATATCAGACAGAACAAATATGAATCAAGGGAGAACCGCAATATATGGAAGAGACATAAACCAAGGAAAAGTCTGTGAAAAATACAGCAACACAGAATGTGAAATGATTGCGGTAAAATTTGAATATGGAAAACTAGTGAATATTCTAGTTTACTAAGAAATTTGACATAAAAATAGAAAAAAATAGAGTATATATGTATAAACCATACAGACTGGAATATACTTTTATCCCGAGATTTTAACTTTCCTTTCATGGATTGAAAAGAACGGATAGAAGAAAGTGGTTTTACATATACATATATAAAAGAGAGTAATAGTAGCATAGAAGATAAGAGGCAATTTGAAAAAGCTTCAAGATATGCTAATAAATCATAATATGCAACTAATAAACCACATTCCAACAAGAAAGGACAATGTCCTAAATTTAGTATTTGTGAATGAGGTGAATTATGTTAAAGAAATAATAGTATATAACCCTGGAATTTCAGACCACATTGTCATGGAATTAATAGTCCATTCCAAAGTAAGTGAACCCAATGATAAAAAAGCACAAAATGATGGGAAGGATTGGAAAAATATAATTTTCATAGTAAGAATATAAAATGGTCAGAAATAAATGAAGAATTGAACAAAGATCAGAAAAATTTATTCGTAAGTGTTAATATATAGGTAGATACGGATATACTGTACAAAATACTAGAGAAGATATGTTGAAAAATATGTACCGAAAAATAAATAAACATTAGACATGCATACCAAGAGCCAGAAGGATCTTATTTCTGAAAATTAGAAAGTGGAAGAAATATCTAGCAAAAAAAAAAAAATGTATGGAAAATGATGGAAAAAAAAGTAAGATAAAAGAAGTTGAACAAAAGATTATACAGTCGTAAGAAAAGTAAAAAATGGACTTAGAAGAAAGGAAACTTCAAAATAAATAAAAAACCCAAAGTACTATACTCCTATGCAAAAAAAGATTAATAAATGGAGATTGGAAACAGGCCCTCTAAGAATTGAATGACGGTTAACGAATAAAAAAAAGGAAATATGCAACATATTAGCAGAAAAAATATAAGAGTGAATTTATGCCAAGAATTGCAAATGAGAATAAAGAAACATAAATGAGAGAGGAAAATGTTTAATATCTAATGAATATAGTTATTAATGAAGCAAATATTGTGCAGACTATCAGCAAAATTAAAAATGGATCGGCGGTCAGACCAGATGGAGTTCCAGCGATTTTGTTAAAAAAAAAAAAAAAAACTGCACACAGTATCGCGAAGCCACTTGCAATACTGCTAAGACAAAGTGTAGATATGAACGAGATACATGTTAAACATAAATTAGCTTATATAACCCCTATTTTCAAAAGTGGATTAAGACTAGAGGCAAGCAATTATTGACATCACATCACATCTAACATCACATATTATGAATGAGTATGAAAGAGTAATAAAAAAGAAAATAATGAATAATTTGGTTAAAAATAATTTATCTAATGTAGGTCAACACGGTTATGTGCCCGGAAAAAGTACACAAACCCAATTGATTGCACACTATGAAAACATACAAAAATATGATAAATGAAAAAGACACAGAAGTGATCCATCTAGATTTTGCAAAAGCCTTTGGCAAGGTAGAATATAACATGTTAGAGAAATAAATGAGAAAACAAAATATTGTAGGAAAGATAAGAAAATGGGTAAAATAATTTCTGCAAAACAGAAAACAGATAGTGATTGCAAATGACAAGCAATCAGATGAAGCTCAGGTATTATCTGGCGTGCCACAGGGTACAGTATTATCAGCACTGCTGTTTGTTATTATGATCTCAGACATACACTGTAATGTTAAAGACTGTGTAGTGAGAAGTATCGCCGATGACACTAGAATAAGTAGAGAAATTAATTGTGAGGAAGATAATAGCTCATTACAAAGAGATCTAAACAAAATATATGGATAGGCGGAGATAAATAGGATGGTATTTAACTGCGACAAATTCGAATCAATAAATTATGGAAACAGAAGGAATGGTATATGAATACAAGGGACCTAATAAAGAGACAATCACAAACAAGGAAGCAATTAAAGACCTTGCTATAATGTTAAATAGGAATATGTTATGCAACGACCAAATACAAACACTCTTGGCTACATGTAGAGCAAAAATGGGAATGCTATTCAGACACTTTAAAACAAGAAAAACTGAACACATGATTATGCTTTACAAAATTTATGTATGTAGTACACTCGAGTACTGCAATGCGATATGGTACCTACACTACCAAGATGAAATCTCACAAATAGAGAGTGTAAAAAGTCCTTTGCTGCTAGAAGAGAAGAAGTTATGGACCTTGACTACTAGGGAAAACTGCAATTTTTAAAATTATACATTCTAAAAAGGAGAAGAGAACGCTACATGATAATAAAAACATAGAAAAAAATCGAAGTAATTACTGAAAACATCTTGGAGCTAAAAATATTAAAAAGAGTAATCAGAGGTAGATTAATAAACTAAGGAAGGCGCAAAGGACATTAATCCACTACGCAACAGCATCAGTAATGCAGCAACTATTTAAAGCTCATCTAAGAAACATATTAGGAGTGAGCGTAGATATGTTTAAGGGTAGATCTTTTAATGGCAGGATTCCTAGGAATGAAGAAAAGAACATCATATCAGAACAGGAAGGAAGTATGGGAGAATCCATATTGTTACCAAAATTAGATAATGGGAATGAAACACAAAGCATCTTAGTGATGAATGCACAGGGTTTAGTTACGAGTAAGTCTAAAAGGAAAATAGAGTTCTTAGAAGAACTAACCCAAATTGAAAAATTAGTTATATTAAATATAAGTGAAACATGGTATTCCCAAGAGACTGACAGTGAAGACCAGATAAAGGGTTTCCAAACATATATATCAGACAGAACAAATATGAATCAAGGGAGAACCGCAATATATGGAAGAGACATAAACCAAGGAAAAGTCTGTGAAAAATACAGCAACACAGAATGTGAAATGATTGCGGTAAAATTTGAATATGGAAAACTAGTGAATATTCTAGTTTACTAAGAAATTTGACATAAAAATAGAAAAAAATAGAGTATATATGTATAAACCATACAGACTGGAATATACTTTTATCCCGAGATTTTAACTTTCCTTTCATGGATTGAAAAGAACGGATAGAAGAAAGTGGTTTTACATATACATATATAAAAGAGAGTAATAGTAGCATAGAAGATAAGAGGCAATTTGAAAAAGCTTCAAGATATGCTAATAAATCATAATATGCAACTAATAAACCACATTCCAACAAGAAAGGACAATGTCCTAAATTTAGTATTTGTGAATGAGGTGAATTATGTTAAAGAAATAATAGTATATAACCCTGGAATTTCAGACCACATTGTCATGGAATTAATAGTCCATTCCAAAGTAAGTGAACCCAATGATAAAAAAGCACAAAATGATGGGAAGGATTGGAAAAATATAATTTTCATAGTAAGAATATAAAATGGTCAGAAATAAATGAAGAATTGAACAAAGATCAGAAAAATTTATTCGTAAGTGTTAATATATAGGTAGATACGGATATACTGTACAAAATACTAGAGAAGATATGTTGAAAAATATGTACCGAAAAATAAATAAACATTAGACATGCATACCAAGAGCCAGAAGGATCTTATTTCTGAAAATTAGAAAGTGGAAGAAATATCTAGCAAAAAAAAAAAAATGTATGGAAAATGATGGAAAAAAAAGTAAGATAAAAGAAGTTGAACAAAAGATTATACAGTCGTAAGAAAAGTAAAAAATGGACTTAGAAGAAAGGAAACTTCAAAATAAATAAAAAACCCAAAGTACTATACTCCTATGCAAAAAAAGATTAATAAATGGAGATTGGAAACAGGCCCTCTAAGAATTGAATGACGGTTAACGAATAAAAAAAAGGAAATATGCAACATATTAGCAGAAAAAATATAAGAGTGAATTTATGCCAAGAATTGCAAATGAGAATAAAGAAACATAAATGAGAGAGGAAAATGTTTAATATCTAATGAATATAGTTATTAATGAAGCAAATATTGTGCAGACTATCAGCAAAATTAAAAATGGATCGGCGGTCAGACCAGATGGAGTTCCAGCGATTTTGTTAAAAAAAAAAAAAAAAACTGCACACAGTATCGCGAAGCCACTTGCAATACTGCTAAGACAAAGTGTAGATATGAACGAGATACATGTTAAACATAAATTAGCTTATATAACCCCTATTTTCAAAAGTGGATTAAGACTAGAGGCAAGCAATTATTGACATCACATCACATCTAACATCACATATTATGAATGAGTATGAAAGAGTAATAAAAAAGAAAATAATGAATAATTTGGTTAAAAATAATTTATCTAATGTAGGTCAACACGGTTATGTGCCCGGAAAAAGTACACAAACCCAATTGATTGCACACTATGAAAACATACAAAAATATGATAAATGAAAAAGACACAGAAGTGATCCATCTAGATTTTGCAAAAGCCTTTGGCAAGGTAGAATATAACATGTTAGAGAAATAAATGAGAAAACAAAATATTGTAGGAAAGATAAGAAAATGGGTAAAATAATTTCTGCAAAACAGAAAACAGATAGTGATTGCAAATGACAAGCAATCAGATGAAGCTCAGGTATTATCTGGCGTGCCACAGGGTACAGTATTATCAGCACTGCTGTTTGTTATTATGATCTCAGACATACACTGTAATGTTAAAGACTGTGTAGTGAGAAGTATCGCCGATGACACTAGAATAAGTAGAGAAATTAATTGTGAGGAAGATAATAGCTCATTACAAAGAGATCTAAACAAAATATATGGATAGGCGGAGATAAATAGGATGGTATTTAACTGCGACAAATTCGAATCAATAAATTATGGAAACAGAAGGAATGGTATATGAATACAAGGGACCTAATAAAGAGACAATCACAAACAAGGAAGCAATTAAAGACCTTGCTATAATGTTAAATAGGAATATGTTATGCAACGACCAAATACAAACACTCTTGGCTACATGTAGAGCAAAAATGGGAATGCTATTCAGACACTTTAAAACAAGAAAAACTGAACACATGATTATGCTTTACAAAATTTATGTATGTAGTACACTCGAGTACTGCAATGCGATATGGTACCTACACTACCAAGATGAAATCTCACAAATAGAGAGTGTAAAAAGTCCTTTGCTGCTAGAAGAGAAGAAGTTATGGACCTTGACTACTAGGGAAAACTGCAATTTTTAAAATTATACATTCTAAAAAGGAGAAGAGAACGCTACATGATAATAAAAACATAGAAAAAAATCGAAGTAATTACTGAAAACATCTTGGAGCTAAAAATATTAAAAAGAGTAATCAGAGGTAGATTAATAAACTAAGGAAGGCGCAAAGGACATTAATCCACTACGCAACAGCATCAGTAATGCAGCAACTATTTAAAGCTCATCTAAGAAACATATTAGGAGTGAGCGTAGATATGTTTAAGGGTAGATCTTTTAATGGCAGGATTCCTAGGAATGAAGAAAAGAACATCATATCAGAACAGGAAGGAAGTATGGGAGAATCCATATTGTTACCAAAATTAGATAATGGGAATGAAACACAAAGCATCTTAGTGATGAATGCACAGGGTTTAGTTACGAGTAAGTCTAAAAGGAAAATAGAGTTCTTAGAAGAACTAACCCAAATTGAAAAATTAGTTATATTAAATATAAGTGAAACATGGTATTCCCAAGAGACTGACAGTGAAGACCAGATAAAGGGTTTCCAAACATATATATCAGACAGAACAAATATGAATCAAGGGAGAACCGCAATATATGGAAGAGACATAAACCAAGGAAAAGTCTGTGAAAAATACAGCAACACAGAATGTGAAATGATTGCGGTAAAATTTGAATATGGAAAACTAGTGAATATTCTAGTTTACTAAGAAATTTGACATAAAAATAGAAAAAAATAGAGTATATATGTATAAACCATACAGACTGGAATATACTTTTATCCCGAGATTTTAACTTTCCTTTCATGGATTGAAAAGAACGGATAGAAGAAAGTGGTTTTACATATACATATATAAAAGAGAGTAATAGTAGCATAGAAGATAAGAGGCAATTTGAAAAAGCTTCAAGATATGCTAATAAATCATAATATGCAACTAATAAACCACATTCCAACAAGAAAGGACAATGTCCTAAATTTAGTATTTGTGAATGAGGTGAATTATGTTAAAGAAATAATAGTATATAACCCTGGAATTTCAGACCACATTGTCATGGAATTAATAGTCCATTCCAAAGTAAGTGAACCCAATGATAAAAAAGCACAAAATGATGGGAAGGATTGGAAAAATATAATTTTCATAGTAAGAATATAAAATGGTCAGAAATAAATGAAGAATTGAACAAAGATCAGAAAAATTTATTCGTAAGTGTTAATATATAGGTAGATACGGATATACTGTACAAAATACTAGAGAAGATATGTTGAAAAATATGTACCGAAAAATAAATAAACATTAGACATGCATACCAAGAGCCAGAAGGATCTTATTTCTGAAAATTAGAAAGTGGAAGAAATATCTAGCAAAAAAAAAAAAATGTATGGAAAATGATGGAAAAAAAAGTAAGATAAAAGAAGTTGAACAAAAGATTATACAGTCGTAAGAAAAGTAAAAAATGGACTTAGAAGAAAGGAAACTTCAAAATAAATAAAAAACCCAAAGTACTATACTCCTATGCAAAAAAAGATTAATAAATGGAGATTGGAAACAGGCCCTCTAAGAATTGAATGACGGTTAACGAATAAAAAAAAGGAAATATGCAACATATTAGCAGAAAAAATATAAGAGTGAATTTATGCCAAGAATTGCAAATGAGAATAAAGAAACATAAATGAGAGAGGAAAATGTTTAATATCTAATGAATATAGTTATTAATGAAGCAAATATTGTGCAGACTATCAGCAAAATTAAAAATGGATCGGCGGTCAGACCAGATGGAGTTCCAGCGATTTTGTTAAAAAAAAAAAAAAAAACTGCACACAGTATCGCGAAGCCACTTGCAATACTGCTAAGACAAAGTGTAGATATGAACGAGATACATGTTAAACATAAATTAGCTTATATAACCCCTATTTTCAAAAGTGGATTAAGACTAGAGGCAAGCAATTATTGACATCACATCACATCTAACATCACATATTATGAATGAGTATGAAAGAGTAATAAAAAAGAAAATAATGAATAATTTGGTTAAAAATAATTTATCTAATGTAGGTCAACACGGTTATGTGCCCGGAAAAAGTACACAAACCCAATTGATTGCACACTATGAAAACATACAAAAATATGATAAATGAAAAAGACACAGAAGTGATCCATCTAGATTTTGCAAAAGCCTTTGGCAAGGTAGAATATAACATGTTAGAGAAATAAATGAGAAAACAAAATATTGTAGGAAAGATAAGAAAATGGGTAAAATAATTTCTGCAAAACAGAAAACAGATAGTGATTGCAAATGACAAGCAATCAGATGAAGCTCAGGTATTATCTGGCGTGCCACAGGGTACAGTATTATCAGCACTGCTGTTTGTTATTATGATCTCAGACATACACTGTAATGTTAAAGACTGTGTAGTGAGAAGTATCGCCGATGACACTAGAATAAGTAGAGAAATTAATTGTGAGGAAGATAATAGCTCATTACAAAGAGATCTAAACAAAATATATGGATAGGCGGAGATAAATAGGATGGTATTTAACTGCGACAAATTCGAATCAATAAATTATGGAAACAGAAGGAATGGTATATGAATACAAGGGACCTAATAAAGAGACAATCACAAACAAGGAAGCAATTAAAGACCTTGCTATAATGTTAAATAGGAATATGTTATGCAACGACCAAATACAAACACTCTTGGCTACATGTAGAGCAAAAATGGGAATGCTATTCAGACACTTTAAAACAAGAAAAACTGAACACATGATTATGCTTTACAAAATTTATGTATGTAGTACACTCGAGTACTGCAATGCGATATGGTACCTACACTACCAAGATGAAATCTCACAAATAGAGAGTGTAAAAAGTCCTTTGCTGCTAGAAGAGAAGAAGTTATGGACCTTGACTACTAGGGAAAACTGCAATTTTTAAAATTATACATTCTAAAAAGGAGAAGAGAACGCTACATGATAATAAAAACATAGAAAAAAATCGAAGTAATTACTGAAAACATCTTGGAGCTAAAAATATTAAAAAGAGTAATCAGAGGTAGATTAATAAACTAAGGAAGGCGCAAAGGACATTAATCCACTACGCAACAGCATCAGTAATGCAGCAACTATTTAAAGCTCATCTAAGAAACATATTAGGAGTGAGCGTAGATATGTTTAAGGGTAGATCTTTTAATGGCAGGATTCCTAGGAATGAAGAAAAGAACATCATATCAGAACAGGAAGGAAGTATGGGAGAATCCATATTGTTACCAAAATTAGATAATGGGAATGAAACACAAAGCATCTTAGTGATGAATGCACAGGGTTTAGTTACGAGTAAGTCTAAAAGGAAAATAGAGTTCTTAGAAGAACTAACCCAAATTGAAAAATTAGTTATATTAAATATAAGTGAAACATGGTATTCCCAAGAGACTGACAGTGAAGACCAGATAAAGGGTTTCCAAACATATATATCAGACAGAACAAATATGAATCAAGGGAGAACCGCAATATATGGAAGAGACATAAACCAAGGAAAAGTCTGTGAAAAATACAGCAACACAGAATGTGAAATGATTGCGGTAAAATTTGAATATGGAAAACTAGTGAATATTCTAGTTTACTAAGAAATTTGACATAAAAATAGAAAAAAATAGAGTATATATGTATAAACCATACAGACTGGAATATACTTTTATCCCGAGATTTTAACTTTCCTTTCATGGATTGAAAAGAACGGATAGAAGAAAGTGGTTTTACATATACATATATAAAAGAGAGTAATAGTAGCATAGAAGATAAGAGGCAATTTGAAAAAGCTTCAAGATATGCTAATAGATCATAATATGCAACTAATAAACCACATTCCAACAAGAAAGGACAATGTCCTAAATTTAGTATTTGTGAATGAGGTGAATTATGTTAAAGAAATAATAGTATATAACCCTGGAATTTCAGACCACATTGTCATGGAATTAATAGTCCATTCCAAAGTAAGTGAACCCAATGATAAAAAAGCACAAAATGATGGGAAGGATTGGAAAAATATAATTTTCATAGTAAGAATATAAAATGGTCAGAAATAAATGAAGAATTGAACAAAGATCAGAAAAATTTATTCGTAAGTGTTAATATATAGGTAGATACGGATATACTGTACAAAATACTAGAGAAGATATGTTGAAAAATATGTACCGAAAAATAAATAAACATTAGACATGCATACCAAGAGCCAGAAGGATCTTATTTCTGAAAATTAGAAAGTGGAAGAAATATCTAGCAAAAAAAAAAAAATGTATGGAAAATGATGGAAAAAAAAGTAAGATAAAAGAAGTTGAACAAAAGATTATACAGTCGTAAGAAAAGTAAAAAATGGACTTAGAAGAAAGGAAACTTCAAAATAAATAAAAAACCCAAAGTACTATACTCCTATGCAAAAAAAGATTAATAAATGGAGATTGGAAACAGGCCCTCTAAGAATTGAATGACGGTTAACGAATAAAAAAAAGGAAATATGCAACATATTAGCAGAAAAAATATAAGAGTGAATTTATGCCAAGAATTGCAAATGAGAATAAAGAAACATAAATGAGAGAGGAAAATGTTTAATATCTAATGAATATAGTTATTAATGAAGCAAATATTGTGCAGACTATCAGCAAAATTAAAAATGGATCGGCGGTCAGACCAGATGGAGTTCCAGCGATTTTGTTAAAAAAAAAAAAAAAAACTGCACACAGTATCGCGAAGCCACTTGCAATACTGCTAAGACAAAGTGTAGATATGAACGAGATACATGTTAAACATAAATTAGCTTATATAACCCCTATTTTCAAAAGTGGATTAAGACTAGAGGCAAGCAATTATTGACATCACATCACATCTAACATCACATATTATGAATGAGTATGAAAGAGTAATAAAAAAGAAAATAATGAATAATTTGGTTAAAAATAATTTATCTAATGTAGGTCAACACGGTTATGTGCCCGGAAAAAGTACACAAACCCAATTGATTGCACACTATGAAAACATACAAAAATATGATAAATGAAAAAGACACAGAAGTGATCCATCTAGATTTTGCAAAAGCCTTTGGCAAGGTAGAATATAACATGTTAGAGAAATAAATGAGAAAACAAAATATTGTAGGAAAGATAAGAAAATGGGTAAAATAATTTCTGCAAAACAGAAAACAGATAGTGATTGCAAATGACAAGCAATCAGATGAAGCTCAGGTATTATCTGGCGTGCCACAGGGTACAGTATTATCAGCACTGCTGTTTGTTATTATGATCTCAGACATACACTGTAATGTTAAAGACTGTGTAGTGAGAAGTATCGCCGATGACACTAGAATAAGTAGAGAAATTAATTGTGAGGAAGATAATAGCTCATTACAAAGAGATCTAAACAAAATATATGGATAGGCGGAGATAAATAGGATGGTATTTAACTGCGACAAATTCGAATCAATAAATTATGGAAACAGAAGGAATGGTATATGAATACAAGGGACCTAATAAAGAGACAATCACAAACAAGGAAGCAATTAAAGACCTTGCTATAATGTTAAATAGGAATATGTTATGCAACGACCAAATACAAACACTCTTGGCTACATGTAGAGCAAAAATGGGAATGCTATTCAGACACTTTAAAACAAGAAAAACTGAACACATGATTATGCTTTACAAAATTTATGTATGTAGTACACTCGAGTACTGCAATGCGATATGGTACCTACACTACCAAGATGAAATCTCACAAATAGAGAGTGTAAAAAGTCCTTTGCAGCTAGAAGAGAAGAAGTTATGGACCTTGACTACTAGGGAAAACTGCAATTTTTAAAATTATACATTCTAAAAAGGAGAAGAGAACGCTACATGATAATAAAAACATAGAAAAAAATCGAAGTAATTACTGAAAACATCTTGGAGCTAAAAATATTAAAAAGAGTAATCAGAGGTAGATTAATAAACTAAGGAAGGCGCAAAGGACATTAATCCACTACGCAACAGCATCAGTAATGCAGCAACTATTTAAAGCTCATCTAAGAAACATATTAGGAGTGAGCGTAGATATGTTTAAGGGTAGATCTTTTAATGGCAGGATTCCTAGGAATGAAGAAAAGAACATCATATCAGAACAGGAAGGAAGTATGGGAGAATCCATATTGTTACCAAAATTAGATAATGGGAATGAAACACAAAGCATCTTAGTGATGAATGCACAGGGTTTAGTTACGAGTAAGTCTAAAAGGAAAATAGAGTTCTTAGAAGAACTAACCCAAATTGAAAAATTAGTTATATTAAATATAAGTGAAACATGGTATTCCCAAGAGACTGACAGTGAAGACCAGATAAAGGGTTTCCAAACATATATATCAGACAGAACAAATATGAATCAAGGGAGAACCGCAATATATGGAAGAGACATAAACCAAGGAAAAGTCTGTGAAAAATACAGCAACACAGAATGTGAAATGATTGCGGTAAAATTTGAATATGGAAAACTAGCGAATATTCTAGTTTACTAAGAAATTTGACATAAAAATAGAAAAAAATAGAGTATATATGTATAAACCATACAGACTGGAATATACTTTTATCCCGAGATTTTAACTTTCCTTTCATGGATTGAAAAGAACGGATAGAAGAAAGTGGTTTTACATATACATATATAAAAGAGAGTAATAGTAGCATAGAAGATAAGAGGCAATTTGAAAAAGCTTCAAGATATGCTAATAGATCATAATATGCAACTAATAAACCACATTCCAACAAGAAAGGACAATGTCCTAAATTTAGTATTTGTGAATGAGGTGAATTATGTTAAAGAAATAATAGTATATAACCCTGGAATTTCAGACCACATTGTCATGGAATTAATAGTCCATTCCAAAGTAAGTGAACCCAATGATAAAAAAGCACAAAATGATGGGAAGGATTGGAAAAATATAATTTTCATAGTAAGAATATAAAATGGTCAGAAATAAATGAAGAATTGAACAAAGATCAGAAAAATTTATTCGTAAGTGTTAATATATAGGTAGATACGGATATACTGTACAAAATACTAGAGAAGATATGTTGAAAAATATGTACCGAAAAATAAATAAACATTAGACATGCATACCAAGAGCCAGAAGGATCTTATTTCTGAAAATTAGAAAGTGGAAGAAATATCTAGCAAAAAAAAAAAAATGTATGGAAAATGATGGAAAAAAAAGTAAGATAAAAGAAGTTGAACAAAAGATTATACAGTCGTAAGAAAAGTAAAAAATGGACTTAGAAGAAAGGAAACTTCAAAATAAATAAAAAACCCAAAGTACTATACTCCTATGCAAAAAAAGATTAATAAATGGAGATTGGAAACAGGCCCTCTAAGAATTGAATGACGGTTAACGAATAAAAAAAAGGAAATATGCAACATATTAGCAGAAAAAATATAAGAGTGAATTTATGCCAAGAATTGCAAATGAGAATAAAGAAACATAAATGAGAGAGGAAAATGTTTAATATCTAATGAATATAGTTATTAATGAAGCAAATATTGTGCAGACTATCAGCAAAATTAAAAATGGATCGGCGGTCAGACCAGATGGAGTTCCAGCGATTTTGTTAAAAAAAAAAAAAAAAAACTGCACACAGTATCGCGAAGCCACTTGCAATACTGCTAAGACAAAGTGTAGATATGAACGAGATACATGTTAAACATAAATTAGCTTATATAACCCCTATTTTCAAAAGTGGATTAAGACTAGAGGCAAGCAATTATTGACATCACATCACATCTAACATCACATATTATGAATGAGTATGAAAGAGTAATAAAAAAGAAAATAATGAATAATTTGGTTAAAAATAATTTATCTAATGTAGGTCAACACGGTTATGTGCCCGGAAAAAGTACACAAACCCAATTGATTGCATCCCTATGAAAACATACAAAAATATGATAAATGAAAAAGACACAGAAGTGATCCATCTAGATTTTGCAAAAGCCTTTGGCAAGGTAGAATATAACATGTTAGAGAAATAAATGAGAAAACAAAATATTGTAGGAAAGATAAGAAAATGGGTAAAATAATTTCTGCAAAACAGAAAACAGATAGTGATTGCAAATGACAAGCAATCAGATGAAGCTCAGGTATTATCTGGCGTGCCACAGGGTACAGTATTATCAGCACTGCTGTTTGTTATTATGATCTCAGACATACACTGTAATGTTAAAGACTGTGTAGTGAGAAGTATCGCCGATGACACTAGAATAAGTAGAGAAATTAATTGTGAGGAAGATAATAGCTCATTACAAAGAGATCTAAACAAAATATATGGATAGGCGGAGATAAATAGGATGGTATTTAACTGCGACAAATTCGAATCAATAAATTATGGAAACAGAAGGAATGGTATATGAATACAAGGGACCTAATAAAGAGACAATCACAAACAAGGAAGCAATTAAAGACCTTGCTATAATGTTAAATAGGAATATGTTATGCAACGACCAAATACAAACACTCTTGGCTACATGTAGAGCAAAAATGGGAATGCTATTCAGACACTTTAAAACAAGAAAAACTGAACACATGATTATGCTTTACAAAATTTATGTATGTAGTACACTCGAGTACTGCAATGCGATATGGTACCTACACTACCAAGATGAAATCTCACAAATAGAGAGTGTAAAAAGTCCTTTGCTGCTAGAAGAGAAGAAGTTATGGACCTTGACTACTAGGGAAAACTGCAATTTTTAAAATTATACATTCTAAAAAGGAGAAGAGAACGCTACATGATAATAAAAACATAGAAAAAAATCGAAGTAATTACTGAAAACATCTTGGAGCTAAAAATATTAAAAAGAGTAATCAGAGGTAGATTAATAAACTAAGGAAGGCGCAAAGGACATTAATCCACTACGCAACAGCATCAGTAATGCAGCAACTATTTAAAGCTCATCTAAGAAACATATTAGGAGTGAGCGTAGATATGTTTAAGGGTAGATCTTTTAATGGCAGGATTCCTAGGAATGAAGAAAAGAACATCATTTCAGAACAGGAAGGAAGTATGGGAGAATCCATATTGTTACCAAAATTAGATAATGGGAATGAAACTCAAAGCATCTTAGTGATGAATGCACAGGGTTTAGTTACG
>NC_090753.1:30826439-30828939 GCF_036898095.1 Palaemon carinicauda | reverse complement strand
AAATACCAGAAGTCTGATAGAGCCACATTCTAACCTTCCCGTCAGAAAACAAATGCCTATCTCCAAAAGATCCTGCTATGGCCGAGAAGAAGAGACATATTGAAGCAGCCAGCCATACCTGCTTGTGACAAGAAGTAGCCAACACTGCCTGCAGCCTGCCTTCGTTATACATTATCATCGAATCCTTGGAAGAAGATCTCTGATGTCCCTTCTTGATGCCACCCCTTTGTAACGTCTTCGAATCCGGTCATCGTGCCAGTTTCATCTGAACTTCAGCCACCTTCTTGTAACGTTCTCAAGCCTTACTTCACCAGTATCATCAAATTCTTGGAAAAAGGCCTCTGATGTCCCATCTTGATGCCACCCTTTTGTGACGTCTTCGAATCCGGTCATCGTGCTTGTTTCATCTGAACTTCAGCCACCCTTCTGCAACGTTCTAAAGCATGAGTTTAACACTATCATCAAATTCTTGTAAGAAGACCTCTGATATATATATATATATATATATATATATATATATATATATATATATATATATATATATATATATATATATATATATATATATATATATATATATATATATTTATATATATTTATACACACACACACACACACACACATATATATATATATATATATATATATATATATATATATATATATATATATATATATATATATATATATATATATAAAATAACCCCACAAAATCTAGTAGAAAATCATTGAGTGCCGTAATTAAACAATTCCTGTCGTTAACCGTTACATTAGATTATTTCATAAAGTCTTGTTTAAGTTATTGATGTAAAAAAATAAAAATATTTTCAATCATAGTTCGATGAAAAATATTAACAGAAAAAACACCATACATTAGTTATACCCACCTAAAGGAGATTTAGAGAGAGAGAGAGAGAGAGAGAGAGAGAGAGAGAGAGAGAGAGAGAGAGAGAGAGAGAGATCAAATTTTTTGACTTTTTGTTTACCATTACTGTGCAATGTTTCAAATAGAATTTTTGATCGTATTATGCTTCCAAAAGCTCATCGTTATTTTTCAGATGCTAGATTTAGTACTAAAACTGTTTTCAGCTTTTATATATTCATAGATTGCGTCATATCGTAATACTTGAGAATACTTCACTGTAAAATATTTCCTAAATTATTCAGATTCAAGGGGAGACACTGTGTCAGTCTTTAGACCGTAAGCCATTGCCCTTTTTTTCCATTTTTTTTTTTTGTTTTCTTTACATTCCCTTTCGTTGAGCTTTGCTGTCTTACCGTCTGTGATCTCAGCCTAGAATGGTTAGCATTGACACTTGAAGTAGAACTTTAAACATATACAGTAATACATTGCTAATGCAATCTTTATTGCAAGAGCTTTATTTGCTTGATAATTATCGAGGGCGTGTGGCAGAATTGGAGATAGTTATTACATGGTATAAATAACAGGATTATTTTGTTAGATTCAAATGCTTATCCAAATGATATGTGATTTTTGGGGAAAAAATAGC
This sequence comes from Palaemon carinicauda, assembly GCF_036898095.1. Classification (NCBI taxonomy): domain Eukaryota; kingdom Metazoa; phylum Arthropoda; class Malacostraca; order Decapoda; family Palaemonidae; genus Palaemon; species Palaemon carinicauda. Next base: position 30,827,428 of record NC_090753.1, on the reverse strand, counting down.
TATGATTAGTGAGTTGTCTTCTGGGCGTTTAGAGGATTTGCTTCCTTAAGGATCCGTATAACAATATTAGTCTTGCTCAATATAGTCAGATCATTATATTGTGTAGCCCTCTATATACCTTAAATGTTCTGTTGGATAATTTACCAGGTTGCTTTAAAATCAACTAAGATATTTCCGTTAACTGGAATAAAAAAAAAAAAAAAAGGAAAAAAAAAATGAGTGACACCTCTTGTTCCTGGAAACATGCTTCACAATACGAGTTTTTTTAGTTTGATAGGGATTGTAAAAACAAAGATAGAGTAAAGTGAAATTTATTCCGGAATGCAGCTACTGAATATCTTGTTCTTTGCTTTACACAAATATCAAATAGTTCCAGGTTGGATTGGTTAAGTGAAGATGTTTCATGCTGCCGCTCGGGGGATATTTTTTCTGGAGGGAAAATGAGACTCTAGGGACTAAAATTGACAGCTTAAGACCAGCACCGAGACGGAAGGGCATTAATTTTAAAAATAATGAGAATGTTTATTAAATGAATGAATAAAAATTAATAGAGAGGACCACGAATGTTAAATAGCGAAACAGTGGAACAGAAATGTTAAAGAATAAAGACCTAAAGAATGAAAGAAAGGAGATCCAATGTTAAATAATAAAGACATAAAACGACATGTCAGGAAATAGGGGAAAAAGCTAAGAAAATAAAATAGAGAGTGAGAGAAAATATTTAGGAATCCAGGGGTATCTCTCCTCAGCTCTATGATATAGTAATTAAAAGGACAATCAAACATTTATTTCATAGATATTTTAATATATGTTTTTTACTTGTGTCCCCTAACAGCATCAGCTGTAAAAAAATGTGGCTTAGCTGCTACCCTAATAGGCTGAGGAGCTGGTATGGATGGCTATTGCTTGAACACACCGAACTAGAGCCTTGTATTTTTTGTTTGTTAAGCACCCATCCACCTGGAGGAATTCACCCGGTCAAAAGACCC
>NC_090753.1:30821439-30823939 GCF_036898095.1 Palaemon carinicauda | reverse complement strand
ACCTCGATAAGCACGTTCAATTTCAATGTTGACTTGCTGCTCTTCCTTTCGTACCTCTTCGATTACACCACAAAGTCCAATATAAGCTCTCTCAATGACGTTTGGAAAATAACTTAAATGAGATCTGAATGAAACCATGATAATACACAGCTGCCTTCCTTTGGCAAAAATCAGTATCAATAGTTTGTGTATAAACCCAAGCTATGTTTGGTGCTAAGCTATAGAGGGTCATAAAGTTTAACCACTTTACCGTAGTCCTGTTTTCTCGTATGCACAACCAATGTAAGTACAGCAGAAGCAAACAGAATGTATTATATCTTCCTTCATTAATATTGCTCTAATATCATGATTAATATATTTATAATTGTCAGCATCGTACATTATTGAGAAAATAAATAATCCTTACTAATATGTATTCATCATCTTTATCTCCTCTTACGCCTATTGACGCAAAGGGCCTCAGATTTCACCAGTTGCGTCTATCTTAAGAATTTAATTCAATACTTCTGCATTCCTCATCTTCTATATCACGCTTCTTAGTCCTCAGACATTTAGGCGTGGTGGGTCTTCCAACTCTTTTAGTGCCTTGTGGAGACCAGCTGAACATTCGCTGAACCAATCTCTCGAGGAGTGCAAAGATCATGCCCAACCCATCTCCATTTCCCCTTAACTATAATCTCATACACATATGAAATTTGAGTAATCTCTCTTATAGTTTCATTTCTAATCCTTTCCTGCCACTTGACTCCCAATATTCTTCTGGGGGCTTTGTTTTCAAATCTACAAAATCTGTTAGATATTGTCTCATTTTCTTACGATTCATGTCCATACAGTATCACTAAATTTCTATATTGCCTGATTTTTATATGTAATTTCAGGCGATTTGATTTCCAAAAATTGCATAACCTAGCCATTGTCTTATTTTCCTTTTTTCAATCTCTCATTGAATTCCAATACTAAAGAACCTGTATTTAAATGAATCCATCTCATTAATCCTTTCTACTTCCAATAATATTTCATCTTCCATTACATATTCCGTTCTCATCATCTCTATCTTTCTTCTATTTATCTTGAGCCCAACTTCATGAAATATTCCATGCATTCTGGTGAGCAAGCTTTACAAGTCCTGTGGCGTTATGCTAATAAGGACAGCATCATCAGAATACTTTATGTCCACTAATTTCGTTACCAGTCCTGTCCAATCCACCTTCCCCAACTGTTTTATGCATTACAAAATCTATGGGGAGGGTAAATAACATGGGTGACAACACATTCCCATGGAGTACTCCACTGTTCACTGGTAATTAATTTGATAGGACCCATTAACATCAACTTTGTACTTACTATGTCTATGAACATACTTAATCAAATTAACATGTTTATGATTAGCTTACATGAAATACATATATATATATATATATATATATATATATATATATATATATATATATATATATATATATTAATATATATATATAAATATATCTTATTATATATATTTATATATATAAATATATATATATATATATATATATATATATATATATATATATTAGATATAAATTTATCATATATATACATATACATATATATATATATATATATATATATATATATATATATATTATATATATATATATATATATATATATATATATACAATACTGGTCATTGAAGTGAATAAGTTTTGAGAATGTCTGGTGACTTTAAATTTTGTTATTAATTTGTATAGTGGAAGTAAAATGTTTCCCTGCATAACAATAGTGTACCTGCATAAACTTTTGAGTCGTTGCTATGATGGACAACACTAAATATTTTGGAATCAATTCGTGCCAGACATGTTCTCTAAATTTAAAAAAAATGGCTTAGACCTGTGTAAGATTTCACAAGACTATATAAATTTTTTAAATTATTTTCTGCCTAGGCTGATGTCAGAGTTGTTGTTTTTTTTTTTTTTTTTTTAAACAAGATCTCACATATTTGCATCATCTCAGGAATTAATTGGTAATAAATTTTTGTCATCGGCAGTCAACCAATCTAAACAGCCTTCACAACGCAAGGATTTCTTCAATTTATGAACAATGAATCCTGCAGTATATGCTACTATACTACTAAAAAAAGTGATTTGATACTGGACGTAGAAATCTAAGTGTAGTCCTCATTTAAATTAGTTTCATCTGGATTTCTATCTTCCACCAACCTGTTCTTTGGAAATGACACGTTGGAAATGACACATTTGCAACATCAATTGAATTACGTAATGAGCAACATTAATTGAACAATATGGTCTTGGCTCATTTTATATGAGAGTAAAATTTAAAACTTTTAGCTAGAGCCCCCAATTAATTGGTCATATATATGTATTAAGCTTAGTATACAAGCCATAAAGTTATAATGACCAGTATAAGATTCTGCCTTCACTGGAAATTTTTTAATCAAGCATGCATTTTTCAGCATCATGTAGCCTACTTCAATGCTTGCGAGAGAAGTATATGCATTT
>NC_090753.1:30808939-30811439 GCF_036898095.1 Palaemon carinicauda | reverse complement strand
ATGGCCAGTCTCTAGGGCATTAACACGGGCCCTTGCCTCCGACATTCATGAGGAACGGTTAAACCTTGAACACCAAAATAATGTAGCATATGAATAAAACCTCATGTTATAGAACTGATGTATAAATTCTACACTGATGTGAATAAAACTTTATAAGGAAACCATATTGATTTGGTGAAAGATCATCTTAAATACAGAGAAGGTGATGTCACAAAATTACTCATAAACATCCCATTCAAGAACATTTCTTGTATTTTGTAATTATGATATAATTAAAATTTTTCATTTCGCTTTTACAGCCTCAACGCAATTTATTATTGGTTATTAATTATATAAAATTTTAGAAACAGTATAGAAATAGCATGAAAAACTTGATGCAACTATGAATGTTGAAATAAAATTTCTAGCTTATCATTCTTTCTTTATAGAAATAACATAAAGATAAAATGTAAAACTCTATTTAATTATGACTGACATCACTATGATAAAAAATCTGCGTACATCATAAGTTTTAATCGTATTTCTTAAGAAATATATTTCCATAAAACATTAATTTTTGTAATTCCAGCTCCACCCTCGCAACTCAGGAGAAAATGTCGGTCTGCATTTTTAAGTAGAAAAAAAATGAGAGAGAGAGAGAGAGAGAGAGAGAGAGAGAGAGAGAGAGAGAGAGAGAGAGAGAGAGATTTCAAATCCTTTTCAGAATATGTAAATTTGCAGTCTAATTACAATTGATAATACTTAGACTCATCAATTTTAATTCTTTGGAAATCATAATGGTTAGATAAATGAATATTTAAGTGTGTGGAAATGATGATGCTTAGGTTCATGGATATTTAAGTCTTTGGAAATCTTAAACCTTAGGTTCATGAATATTCGAGGGTTTGGAAATCCTTATGCTTAGATTTATGAATATATAAGTTTTTTAATATAATTCCTGATGCTTATTTTCATGAATATTTAAGTCTATGGAAATACTAATTCTTAGATTCATGAATATTTAGGACTTTGGAAATCTTATCTCTTACATTTATGAATATTTAAGACATTGGAAATCTTATCGCTTAGATTTATGAATATTTAGGTCTTTGAAAATCGTAACGGTTAGATTCATGAATATTTAAGAATTTACATTATAATTCCTGATGGTTAGTTTCATGAATATTCAAGTTTTATTGAATTCTAATGAGCAGATTCATGGATAATTAAGTTTTTATAATATAATTACTTATTCTTAGTTTCTGGAATATTTAAGTCTTTGGAAATCATAATACTTAGATTCACGAATAGTTAAGTCTTTAGAAATCCTAATGCTTAGGTTCATGAATATTTAAGTCTTTGGAAATCCTAATGCTTAAATTCTTGGATATTTTACATTTTAGAATATAAATCGTGAGGCCTAGTTCCATTAACATTTAAGACTTTGGAAATAAAAATGCTTAGATTCATCAATATTTAAGTCATTGGAAATACTAATGTTTAGATTCATAAACATTAGTCTTTGGAAATCTTTATGCTTAGATTCATAAATATCTAAGCTTTCTGAATAAAATTCCTGACGCATAGTTTCATGAATATTTAAGTCTTTGGAAATCCTAATGATTATATTCATGAATATTCAAGTCTTTGGAAATCCTAATGATTAGATTCATGAATATTTAAGTCCTTGGAAATCCTAATGATTAGATTCATGAATATTTATGATTTCAGAATAGAATTCCTGATGCCTAGTTTCATGAATATTCACGTCTTTTGAAATCCTAATGTTTAGATTCCTGATTATTCAAAGCTTGAGGAATCCTAAAGATTAGATTCATGAATATTTATTTTATTTGAAATCCTAATGCTTATATCCATTATTATTCAAATCTCGTGAAATTTTAACGCTATGATTCGTGAAGATTTAAGTCTTTGGAAATCCTAATGTTTAGATTTATGAATATTTAAGTCTTTGGAAATCCTGGTGATTGTCTTCATGGATATTTATGTTTTTCGAATACCATTCCTGGTGCTTAGTTTCATTAACATTTAAGTCTTAAGAATTCGTAATACTTAGATTCATGAATATTCATGTTTTTGGAAATTCTAATGCTCAGCTTCATTAATATTCACGTCATTGCAAATAATAATGCTTAAATTCATGAATATTTAGGTCTTTGGAAAAACTAATGCTCGCATTCATGATTATTTCAGTCCTTGGAAATCCTAATGCTTTGATTCATGAATGTTTAAGTGTCTGGAAATCTTAATGGTTATATTCATGAATATTTAGGTCTTTGGAAATCCTAATGCATCAATTCATATACATTTATTTTTTCTTAGAATAGAATTCCGATGCTTAATTTCAGAGATATTTATGTATTTGAAACCAATAATGCTTAGATTCATAAATGTTTAATTCTTTGGGAATCATACTGCTTAAATTCATGACAATTCAAATCTTTAGAAATCACAATGCTTGGATTTATGAATATCTAGATCTATGGCAATCTTAATGCTT
>NC_090753.1:30793939-30806439 GCF_036898095.1 Palaemon carinicauda | reverse complement strand
ATTATTATTATTATTATTATTATTATTATTATTATTATTGCTGCAATTTCACCCTTTTATACGTCCTTGAGAATATGAATTGGCCGCCGATCACCTGGGAATGGATTACTGCGCCTCTGTAGAATCCAAAGGAAAAGATCCAGAATACCAAGCATTTAAGAAATCCTGTGAATCCCTCCGTTAGGAAAATTTCGCCCTAGATGACACCTACGCCACCCTCCTCTATGCTTCAGTACTTGTAGACCACGACAACGGTTACCTGCTCCTATGTTTCGTCAGGTGTTTTTATTTTATTCATGGCCTCTCAAATCCCTCACACAAATCTACTGCATAGCTACTGAAGATGAAGTTCATTTGGCACAGCTGGTTAAGAAATGGGCGATAAAGAGATGGGAATTGGTGAAGCTACTCAAAAAAGACAAATTTTTATATCAAGTTATTACGGAGAGCATGTAAACACCCCCCCCCCCCTCTCTCTCTCTCTCTCTCTCTCTCTCTCTCTCTCTCTCTCTCTCTCTCTCGTTTAGGTCTTTATTTCCCGAAACTGACCAAGCATAATTCGTAAAAGCGATTGATAACAGAAGATATTCCTATTAATCAAAACTTATTTCCCATGAAATACGAAACCAACAATAAGGTTGTTATTTCAGGCAAGGTCAAGAAAAGCTTCTCTGAAACGTAGTACATGCTTTTCACCTAGCCAATACTGGACTTACTGCTCGTATGCATTTAGAAGCCTTCTAAAAGCAAAGGTGATATGGATGAAATATTCAATACTATCTAACTCGAAAGGAAATATCGTTCAAAGATTTTCTGAAACACCAAAAAGTTGAAAGTGATTATTCTTTGTTTTGCTTATATATTTTTGAAAGGAGTTATTTAAGATGCTAGAAGTCTAAATTAAGATAATATGTTCAGTGATTACCATTAACTCGAACGGAATTTTCTTTCAAATATTTTCTGAAACACCAAAAAGTTATAAAACATTATTCCTTGTTTTTCCTATGTAGTATTTTTTTTAGGAAAGAGTTATTCGGGACGATTAATGCATTGTACATTACCAGACGTAACATCTACGAAGGTCATCCACAGATAGCCAAACAACTTTCACTTTACAAAGGAATAAAATTAATAAAGTGAAATGCATAAATGTCCCTACACCTATTGGTAATAAAAAACTAAAATATGATTTAATATTATACTTCTTCATTAGTAGAACTATTTACAAAACCCCTAAAAGTTCCATATCATAAAAAAGTCAATACTTATAAAATCTTTAAAGGTCAGAGGTCTGTTTGAATTTTCAGATGGTAATTTTTCATCTTTTTCTGGGGTGACAAATTAATATCTATTGTAAAAATTTTATTCCTTCCCTTTCTATTTTAATCTTCCTCTGGTCTTTTTAATTTCTTATCGGGGACGATAAACGGAGATTCATTTCAAGGATGTTATGACGTCCATAATTATTAATTATTCTTATGCAGATACTCATCCGCATTTTTCTTCATATTTTCGAAGGGCTGATGATTTTCCCCTCTATATATTGGTTTTTTATCAATTATTCTGTTTCATTTTTACTGTGGTCTTCACGGAGGCTCTTGACGTAGTTTTGTTAAATGCATTTTCTAATTAAATCAAATACAATAGGAAATAAATATATTTTGAATTTATTCATGATTATTAGATGGAAGGGGTTTTATTTATTTTATGACAATTCTTTATCCTCCCTGTAAAAAAAAATCATTTAAGAAACTAATATATCTTTAGTGTTTTAGCTCCGGTATTGGAGAATAAATTTATACACATAGGAAGAAAATAGAATTTACATATATTAATCCAATTTTTTAAATAATAGGCACACTTTAAATATTTCCTTTAAAACAAGCATAGAATATAAAGTGTAATCTAAGTGCGATTATCATATTACTCATCATTTAATGGGTATAACTTAATATGGTGAAAGGGTTTGTGTAACGCTATGATCAGCAAAGCTGTACTCGACAGTGGCAGCCTAAAATCCCTCACCATCACCAAAGTGCAGTGGCCAGCGGGGTGATGAAAACTGGCCAAACCCCTGACAATGATTTTGGGACATATCTGAGGCCTTTGTCCTGTAGTGGACTAGAAACAGCTGCCTTTGTTGTTGTTGTTGTTTTTGTTGAACGTCAGTATTCAGACATTAACGTGATTTTTATTCTGCACTTTATTAATATATTTAAAGACTAAAATGAGTCTCATTTATTAAAATTATACAGTATACTGATGGAAAGACTTTGACCCAGATATTTTTAGAGAGCACAGAAAGTGATCGTTTCTCCCGGAATGAAAAGCATCATCACCAAGTACGGGGTGTTCGATGTCGAACGGCCATGGCCCTCTGCACAAAAAATCTCCATTCATTCCGGTCTTGAGCCTTCCTTTCCAACTCCACCATCGTTAGCCTGCACTTCTCCTTCATATTGTCACTCAATGTAGTTTTAGGCCTTCCTCTCGTTCTTGTACCATAGACTGATCCAATTAGTAGCGTTCTTTCCAGAGTATTGTGTTTCCGAACCTGGTGTCCAATAAAAATTTTCTTTCATCCAAAATGTCAAGTAATCTTTTTTCGATATTGATCTTTTGTAGAACTTCCACGTTAGTCTTTTTCTCAATCCAGCTTATCCTAAGAACTCTTCTGTAACACCATAGTTCAAAACTTTCTAATCTTTTCCGATCTGTAGCTTTTAAAACCCAACATTCTGAGCCGTATGATGCGATGGGGAAAACAAGTGATTAGAGAAGCCGCTTCTTTGTGTTTAGAATGATATGTCTGTCTTTCCACACATTGCATAGTACGATGGTTGCATTCTTTGTAATACCAAAGCACTCCCTTCTTTTTCCCAGGACTAAAGCAAGAGTACTGAATTGATTGGAAGGGCTAGGCGTTAGTTATGTATGCTATGACCACAATACTCATAGCATGATTTTTTTAGTGGTGTGTAAGTCCTCAGCGTATTAACTTATAGATTCTTTTCTCTGTTTTATTTATTTCCTCAGTTAATATATGTACTTCATCTGAAAATTTTCATTAGCCCCCCCCCCTTTCTCTCTCTCTCTCTCTCTCTCTCTCTCTCTCTCTCTCTCTCTCTCTTCTGAATACTGCCCCTATTTTTCCCTTTCTCTGAATACTTGCAGCAAATGATTTTATTTTCAACAGACTAACATGGGTCTTTTTATGATTTATTTATGAGAGGTCTAATTTATGTTGTTACTGTTCTTATTTTTCTTTATTTCAATTGTTCATTATTTCTCATATAATTTATTCATTTCTTTATTTTCTTTCCTCACTGGGCCATTTTTCACTGTTGGAGCTCTTGGGCTTATAGCACCCGTTTTTCCAATCTAGGATTGAAGCTTAGCTGGAAACAACAACAACAATAATAATAATAATAATAATAATAATAATAATAATAATAATAATAATAATAATAATAATAATAATAATATAATGTTAATAATACTGTACATATCTCTTTCTCTCTGTCTTTTAATACTGTCCAACTCTCTCTCTCTCTCTCTCTCTCTCTCTCTCTCTCTCTCTCTCTCTCTCATGAACTGGTAACATATCTTCTTCTCATTTCCACTTTACCTTAAAAGTTATTACGACAGTTTTCATTATTTTCAAATTATAATGAAACATATTGTTTATGGCAATGGCAATTGCAGTTGCTGTTGCTGTCTAAAAGGCTTGGCTCTCTGATACCTTAAATATGCAAATAATATTTGCTTCCAACAACTAAAAGTAGATCATTTGAATTGGAAGTTCCAAACGAATGAACCAACTATAAGCATTTAAAATTTCAAAGGTTATTTATAAAATCAAAAAACAATATTTTCTAGATAAACAGTTTATATAGAGACACTTATATATTTTCAGAAACCTTTAATACTCTATGCAGATCAATTAAAATAAACATATTAACGAATACGAACACTATCTGTATTTCCACGTTTCCATAACTCTGTTGATGGGAGCCAATTTATTACAGGGGTTGACTCTCCCCTTTATTTTTCATAACTGTAGACGCTGCGAAAATGTATTAGTCTTATGTAATTGGTGATGCCATTTCATCAGTCATGAGAAAACCTTTCTGACATTTCATAAGAAAAACGGTTGCCCATTTGTTTTATATGTATCTGCATACACACACACAACATATATATATATATATATATATACATATATATATATATATATATATACATACATATATATATATATATATATATACATATATATATATATATATATGTATATATATATGTATATATATGTATATATATATATACATATATATATATATATATATTTATATATATATAGATAATATATATATATATATATATATATAAACACACACACATATTTATTTATATATATATATATATATATATGTATATATACACAGTATATATATATATATATATACAGTATATATATATGTATATATATACATATATATATATATATATATACCGTGGATATATGTATATGTATGTATAATTATATATATATATATATATATATACATATACATATATATATATATATATATATATGTATATATGTATATATATATATATATATGCATCTATACATATATTATTATATGTATATATATATATATATATATATCCTACGCCACCACCTTGAAAATTACATATATCTGAAACAGGGTACCCTACTCACAAATGGCGCACTGTAGGCAGGTTATATTAATGAAGACAAGCAGGTTTCAGGCTACCAATTGAGACCCAGTCTTCCTTGGCCCAAAAGTTGATTATGAATCCCTTCGTTTTGTAACGTATCACGAGGAAAGGGTCTGTTTAGTGTTAGGTGGTGTTAACCGGGTTTACTAGTGCCGGTGTACCGGTTTGAAATTACCCCCTCCAAATCTTACCCCCCCGGTAATTTGAAACCGGATTCAAACTACTGGGGGGGTAACTTGATACCGGTTTCAAGCTACCACCGGGGGTAATATGAAACCGGTTTTATGCTACCCCTGGTTTCAAATTACCCCCCCTCGTTTTTGCGCAGGATCTCATCATTTATGAATATTAATAAATTGCTTTTGATCAGGGTCAACACAATCATAAGGTAATATGTATATACATGTACTGTTTCACCTATTGGTATCGTTTATTTATATGCAGCCTTTATCCGTTTTATGTTTATATCTTAGCTAATAAATGTCGGATATTCCAATATCAGTCATGGGCGCATATTTGACCGAGACAGGAAGACTAGGTGAAATTTGATTTTGACGGTTATTTTTTCCATTATTTGAAATATTTCATAATTATATTGCAAGCAAATATTATATAAGGTATAATCAACATATTGATCATAAGTATATATGTATACATACATATACATATATGTATATGTATATATATATATATATATATATATATATATATAATACATGTATATATATTTGTATGTATGTTGTAAATACTATATCATTCATGATATCTGTAAATAATTGACACTTTTAATAAAGCAAGATTGTAAGCAATTATAACAGTTTTAATAAAACATGGTACAGTACATGCTGTTTGCTTCTACTGTACTTACATTGGTTGTTTGTATACGAAAACACCTGGACTACGGTAAAGTCGTTACACTTTATAGCCATCTATGGATGACATTGAACACAGCTTGTGTTAATCTCACAACTGTTGTTACTGATTTTAGCCTAAAGGCAGGCAGCTATGTGTTATCATGGGCTAAATCAAATCCTATTTAAACCATCTTCCAGAATAGTAAGTGATGGATTCGTGTATGGATTTTTTTTCTCTGTTGTTGATCTCGAAATGAAAAATTATTGAAAAACGGTGTCATAAAATGTTTAAGAATTTTACCTGAAATGTATCATAAAGAAAAAAAGACCTCGCCACATGGTCACCTGTACATTTCCATGCGGTTTATATAAGACTTCTGCCCCTTTGTCATAGCTCCATTCTTTCTTATTACTCATTTCATCAAATGACAAAACAGCAATACCTAGTAATCGAGACTTCATACCATCTTTAATGTCCTCTGGTTTAAAATGAATCGAGCTAAGAGTAGCTTACACAACGTTAATTCTGTCTGCACGACGACATGCATGTTGGTAATTTATATTTGAGCTTTTATTTTTTCGTGCATAGCCTCCAAATACTACGAAGTTACTATGGATTATCACTGACAGAATAAATGAATAAACAAAGAGATATATGGACACAAGGAGTTCTATTGTTATATTGCAACTATGGGTATGGTCAAACCATTTTAAGAGCAAACTCGGAGCCCAATAGCGGCATTGCCAATTCTCTTGGGTCATTTTGAAAGCACACCTGGCTTGACCACTTTAATCTATGGGCGAACCAAGAATAGTAGAAAAGGTTCAACTAATAAGTCATTCACCCGGATTTGAACGGTCTAAGAATATAATCCTTTAATTTGATACTCTCCCTAAATTGTTTCCTTCGTTCTTTTTGTTTGTAACCACGTGGTGACAAGTTGAAACTCTTAAATATAACAAATAGCAAAATGGATATAAAACGATTAACATACTAACAGAAATAATCTTAATTTTGATATCAAATGAATTAATTTCTCAATTCTGATTTATTATTAAAAGACAGGATTCTTTACAAAGGATTTAATTAACTATGTTTAATATGGTATATTTACGTAGGTGATTGTATTGTTTTAGAATTTATTTAATTAATCGACAAAATTAATTTCTTTACAACAAAGGTTATATTAGCAAACGTGGTTATGGTGACTTCGTCAGATGAAGTTAGTGCTATCACAAAAGATTCAATAAATTAGTTCATTCAGACCATTTTCATGTCTTCCTTTATAATGTTATCAGTATGCTTAATACCCTTGACCCAATTTACCTTGCAAATCTGATACAAAGTCGTTTTTTATATGTTGGCTGCATCTGTGACACGTTTGATTGTTTGGTCAATTCCAAATTTAACAATTTCATTACCATTTTCCCCATTTCTTTTTCTTAATATTTAATTTAGTAAATATTTTTTTCCATGTAATGCTAAAACAGGGTTCATTATGATGGTTTTGATTTCAAATATTTTTACGGGTAGGTTACCTCTTAACGTGAAGATCGCTAACTATATTATTTTAAGTGGTTTTTCCGGACACTGTTGTGTCGGCTCCTGTGGTTGAAGGAGAGATTGACATATTGGGTGTCGTAAAGAATATTAATCTGGCCATTGTTGATAAACTACCTATACCTGCGATAGATGGTATCCTAGGAAATGACTTGTGTAATGTGGAAGGACAAGAATTGTTTCCCATTTTAACTTTAAATAAATTACCCATTGCTGTAACTACTCGCTCCCAGAGGAAAGGGCGTAACCTCTTGATGGACAGAGAGGATTTACATTTAGACCCTGTTCAAGTAGATGTAGCAGTAGGAAGGCTCGAGTCAGTAGGAAGTAGTGGTAGTAGTAAGGTAGTTAGAGTATGGAATAGGGCTGATTTTATAAAAGCTCAGCATGATGAATTTGATGTGGAAATAACTGAGGTGGATGATATTTCTAAGCCATGTTTTGTATCGGAGAGAGGATTGTGTAGATTAAGCCGTTCTGCTCTTATGGAATCCTCAGAGTATCATAAGCAGATTTTGGTACCTAAACAATTCAGAGACGAATTGCTGCAGTTAGCTCATGAGGATCCTTTCTCGGGACACTTTGGTGGTAACAAAAACTTTTAAGAGATTAACCAAGCTTTTTTGGTGGCCAAATATGAAAAGGTGTATTAAGCAGTTCTTGCTAACTTGTGTAACGTGCCAGGTCATGGGTAAACCTAATCAGGTATTGCGAAAAGCTCCATTAAAACCCATCCCTGTAATTGGTGAACCATTTTCTGAGATTGTCATTGATGTTGTTGGTCCTTTACCTAGAACTCAATCGGGATATATGTACTTATTGACTGTGATGGATAGGGCTTCTCGGTTCCCAGAGGCTTTCCCTCTTAGGAAAGTAACGTCAAAAGCTGTCTGGGAAAAGTTAGTAGAATATTTTTGTCGTTATGGGTTACCTTGTACCATTCAATCAGATTGTGGTACTAACTTTACTTCCAAGTACTTTAAGGACAGGTGTGCTGAACTGGCCATTCAGCACATCACCAGTGTCCCATACCATCCTGAAAGTCAAGGGGTTGTGGAAAGGTTCCACCAAACCTTAAAAAGTATAATTGGCAAGTACTGTTATGAAAGGGAGAGTAGTTGGGATAAGGGACTACCTTATGCGTTATTTGCAATAAGAACTCACCCAAATGAATCGACTGGTGTTTCTCCTTTCAGATTGGTGTATGGTCATGAGGTTCGAGGTCTTTTAGAAGTGTTATTTGAAGTGTTGATTGGGGGACGAAAACAAATTCAAAATCTTAATATATTTTTATCTAATTTGAAAAATAAATTGAGTTGTGCCTGGAAGTTTGCCAAAGGTAATCTGGAAGCTTCCCAGGCTAGCATGAAAGCATTCCATGATCGTAAGGCAGTTAGTCGTTCTTTCGAATCTGGAGATCTGGTTCTGGTTTTAGATATGGACCCTGATAGTTTTCTGAAACCCAGATTTAAAGGTCCATGGAAGGTAATAAGAAAGGTGTCTGACTTTAACTACGAATTAGATTCTCCAGGTTCTACTAGGAAGAGTAGAATTTTTCACATTAATAGGTTAAAGAAATATGAAGGTAGAAATCTAAGTCCATTAAATATTGTTTATGAAATGCCATGTCCTCTAGCTACTGTATTTTATGATAATATTGATGACCATGAAACTGTAGAGAATTTAAGAACTAAGGTTGAGATTTTTAATAAGGCAAATGTTTTGTTGGAACATCTGGATGAAGTCCAGAAGAAAGATTTGTTATGTTTGATAACAGCTTTTCCAGAAGTGTTTAGAGAGGCTCCAGGGCTTACTTCATGGCTTGAACATGATGTTGAGGTTGGTAATGCTCTTCCAGTAAAGCAGGCTCCTTACCGCCTGAACCCAGAAAAAGCCAAAGTAGTCGAGAAGGAGGTACAGTATATGCTGGACCACAATCTTATTCAACCCAGTTCAAGTCCTTGGAGTTCTCCTATTGTTCTGGTAAAGAAACCTGATGGTAATTATAGAATGTGTGTTGACTACCGTAGGGTTAATCAGGTAACAAAGAGTGACAGTTTCCCTCTTCCCCGGATTGACGATTTAATAGACCGAATAGGTAATGCCAAATTTGTAACGAAATTAGACTTATTGAAGGGTTATTGGCAGGTGCCATTGTCTCACAGGGCCCGTGAGATTTCGGCGTTTGTCACCCCCCAAATGGGTTATATGAGTGTAAGGTGATGCCTTTTGGTTTGAAAAATGCAGCCTGTACGTTCCAGCGCCTTATGAATAGAGTGATATGCGGGCTGGAGGGTACCGAAATATATATTGACGACTTGGTGGTATATAGTCAGGACTGGAAAACCCATGTTGAAAGGTTAAGAAAACTCTTTCAGGTTTTACGAAAGGCTGGTTTGGTTGTAAACATCGATAAGTGTGAGTTTGGTAAGGCTGTAGTGACGTATCTGGGTCATGAGGTTGGTTTGGGGAAGGTTGCTCCTAAACATGCTAATATTGAGGTCATAGCCAACCTTCCTCAGCTGCGTAATGTCCGTGATGTCCGCAAAGTTCTTGGCATGTTAGGGTATTACAGGAGGTTCCTGAAGAATTTTGCTGACATCGCCCAGCCTTTAACTAATCTATTGAAAAAGAACACTAAGTTTTTGTGGAGTACAGAATGTAAAAAAGCATTTTCTAATTTGAAATCGGTATTAGTCTCGGAACCCAATTCTTAGCTCTCCCAATTTTGATAAACCTTTTATTTTGGCGGTGGATGCCAGTGACGTGGGTGTTGGAGGAGTTCTGTTTCAGAGAGATGATGAGGGGGAAATGCACCCTGTATCTTATTTCAGTAAAAAGTTACTCCCGGCTGAAAAAAGGTATTCCACCGTAGAGAAGGAAGCTTTGGCTCTGGTGAAGAGCGTAACCCATTTTTCTATTTCACTTATCTAGTTCTCTCCAGGTTGAAGTGTTGACGGACCATAACCCGCTTGGTATTTATAAATAAGATGAAGGGAGCGAATCCAAGAATTCTGCGATGGGCACTTCTTCAGGAATATAACCTGGTCTTTCAGCATATAAAAGGAGTGGACAACAAGATCCCCGATGCACTTTCTAGGATGTGAAGTGTGGGCTGCTGTGCCGTTCCTGATTTTTTTTTTATTTTCTTTTCAGATGATGTATAGGCTATTAATGTATTCTAAGGTTGTTTTTTTTTTTTTTTTGTGCAATCCCGGAGTTCCCTGTTTTTTTTTTTTTTTTTTTTGGTGGGGGTGTCCAGTTAGGTTAAGTAGTCTTAGTGTAAGTGTTTTGGTTGGTCATGTTTACTTTCTTATTTTCGTATTAAGGTTAAAAAAAGAAAAAAAAATATTTTTCCTGTTTAGTCAAATTAATTTTTTTTTTTTCGTTGAAGGAAGAAGGTGTCAGGCAGTAACGTAATTTTAAAGTAAAATTTTGTTGTTTTGCCTTTTTGCACTGATGGCTTTCATTTTTATTTTGGTTACAATTTTGTAAAGCTAAATTAAGTATTTTGCTGTTGGTTTTACATTAATACATATATTTTGGTTAAATGTAGTGTTTAATTTGCTTTGGTTTAAATGGAATGTTTAATTTGCTTTGGTTGAAAAAGCTTAAGTTTTGTGGCGCCATCTATTGAGTGCATTTTGAAGTGCGGCCTTCCTCAGTATTTTTACTTCCTTGGCAAATTTTTAACCTCATTTATTTTTCTTTGTGGTGACTGGGAGTGTTGTAAGGAGAGTTGACTTGTGACTCTCCTAAAGTATTCTCGAGAGTCGAGTTCAAGGCCGTTGAAGACTCTGGAGCTGCTGATCTGCCTATTGTTGAATATATATATACAATCTGTCATTGAGCTGCTTCTTAATGTGGAAGGCAGTTTACCTGTGAAGCTACGTGTGAGAACAAGACTTGCAACTGTGGTTCAAGTGATCTACTGGTTTAACCTGGACATTGGCAGTTTGGTGT
Source organism: Palaemon carinicauda (assembly GCF_036898095.1). NCBI lineage: Eukaryota > Metazoa > Arthropoda > Malacostraca > Decapoda > Palaemonidae > Palaemon > Palaemon carinicauda. The sequence continues at coordinate 30,795,312 of NC_090753.1, read as the reverse complement.
AGAGCAGGGCTCGAGAGCCTTTTTCATCTTTGCTGGATATGTCTACTGTATCAGCACCAGAGTGGTCTTGTTGGAGCAAGTAGGGAGGCTTCTCTCAGGTAAGAGGAACATCCCCTGTATTTTGTCGAGCCATAGACTGAAAGTGTATATCCACCAACGGTTGTGAAGGGCTGTTCTGCTGATGAGAGTGACGACTTGTGACCATATATTTGAGCAGCAGATGGACTCGTCTATATCAGTACCGGTCTAGGTCATAGGACCAATATATTTGTGCCTTTAACTATTGTCAAAGCTGATGAAGGTTTAATATGAGTGTTGTAAGATTATGTACTTTAATATTAAGTTTTAGATTGTGATATAGGTAGGATTATTGTTTCTTTTTTGTATGTTCTTCCACTTCTTTCCTTTCTGTTTAGTAATAGGTTAGCGTGGTGGGTAAAGGCTTTTGGGTACCTTAACATTAAAGATTTGATTTCCTCACTATGAGTAGGGTTTAGTTTTAGCATTAGGTGACTCATTGAGTTAATCGATGGCATATTGTACTTAATCAATTTATTACTTTTTGTGGGCCATCAGTGTTAGTACCTTATTGTTGTAATAAATATTGTGAAATTTTTGCCCTTGTGTCTTTCTGGTTTTCCTCGTTCCTACTGATTTGAGTTTTTGTCACTGGATTGGTGAATAAGTTAAAAGAATCCGTTATGGCTTCCTTCTAGAGGGAGTTCGTAACAGGGGGGTAACTTGAATCCCTTACACCGGTATGCAGAAAAAACGTACGTTGCTGAGTGCAAATATGTCGGTATGCGCTGCTTTGTTGGGGCCTTTGAAGTCTGGTGGCATGAAGTAAATTTCCTCACAATGAAGATTGTCGGAGGAGGTTGCGGATAAACAAGTCGCCATTCACCATTTCAGCGGCCAAGACACCCAGGGCGTCTTTAGGAGTGGTCCTTAGTCCCAGGAGGACCAATGGAAGCTGAATATACCAGTTGGAGTCATTGCAGCGGAACATCAAAGCTGCTCTGAGTGTGTGATGAGAACATTCAAACATTCTGTTGGCAGGTGGGCTGTAGGTAGTTGTCTGATGTAGTGTGATGCCCAGAAGATTCGCTAATGATGTCTAGAATTGAGAAGTGAAAGTAGTACCCCTTTCAGAAGTAATATGCTCAGGGATACCTAATCTAAAAATCCAATGTGGGAATAAGGCAGATGTACATGAGTCAGCCATTACAGTTATTATGGGAATGGCTTGAGGTTAATGAGTAGAGCAGTCATTGATGGTAAATAGGTAGCAATGTCTTTATGATATGGGCAAGGGACTATGAGGTTGCATATATATATTTTTTCTACATGAAAAAATAGTCATACAATATTTA
>NC_090753.1:30771528-30784028 GCF_036898095.1 Palaemon carinicauda | reverse complement strand
TATTTTTTTAATACATATTTGTGAAAAAATTTTATCTCCGAAATTTATCAATATCTTTTAAAAGACTTGTTCAGATCCCAAATGAACGAATTTTTTTACCTTATTTCCATAACAAAAATCGACCCAGTTCGTGGAATTTTATGAAATTTCTCTTTCAGAATATTTTTTTTATATTTTTTTATTTTTACGGCTTCTTGAAAGTTTAGAATAACAAAGGCCGGTATATAAAAACATTTTCCTTTAGAGAGGACTTGACAGATGGACCTACAGTCGAGATTTGATTCTAGGAAAACGAGAATTTAAACATTTCATTCCAAGATTATTTTTTTTTTTTTTTTTTTTTCTTTTTTTTGAAGAGGGACGCGGGGGAGGGGCGGTGCTATTTAGAATAAGAAAACTACTTTACACTTTATCGTAAAATATTGAACATTTCTCTATCTATCATCAAGCAATTTCACAGCCTCCCGCGGTCGGGGATTGAGTGTAAACTAAGATGAAAATTATAAAAAGATTTCTCCGAAAAATATGGAAGTTCATTCGTGACTATTTAGTATGGTCGAGAGACAGACAGACAGACAGACAAAAACATGGATGTGCATTTCAAGAATAGAATAAAAATCAAATAATTAATCCATTATAAAATGCTTTACGTGAGTAGACAAGATGCAATAATGAGAACCAGAAATCATTGATCAACAATTTGAATGCATCATCGATTTTAATATATTCATCCGATATGCTAAGGACATAGAACAAAAATAGTAAATGAAAAAAAGATTAAAGTAAAAAAAAATTAAAAAACGTCAATAGGGGGAAGAGATACCTTATTTTATCCGATATGTCTGTCCTAAAAAGTTATTAAAGTATTCTGATATTAGATGACTTTAAAGCATGAGCAGTGAATGATTTTATTAAGTCTAATGCTTAATATTGGTTAATTATTATACTAAAATGCCAATATTTAACAATTTTATCTCATCTAGCTTTTACGTCTTGTGTCCTGAGAGGGGATAACCCGTACCAGGCTTCATCATTGTTAAGTCTCATCAGCTCAAACTTGTCTGGACGAAATAATCTTACCTGATAGTGAAGGTAACGATGAAAATCCGAAAAAGGTGGCGGAACAGGTTGAAAAAAAATTATATAATTATTTTAATATGAAACTGAACAACAACAAAAAAATTATATAAACTATATTTTTTATAGAATGGTTGATTGGAGAAAACAAACGATGGCATAAATTTAGTTTCATTAACGGAATTTAGACCGTCAACATCTTTGAACATAGGAGAAAGTATCAAACAGAAACATCAGAGAAACTACGGAAGGTATCTCCCATATATAATGAAAAGCTATATATATATATATATATATATATATATATATATATATATATATATATATATATATATATATATATATATATATATATATATATATATATATATATATATCCCATGTCAACGGATAATGAGACATCAGAGCATGGATTTTTTTTTTACTTAATTACAAAAAGGTTCGTGAATACAGTGGGTACAACCGATACTCTCAGGTGACTACCTTGTCTACTGACCCCTCAAAAGGTACTGAGTAACTCTCACAAGCAAGATGCAATGTTGCTCTCTCAACATGCTGAATTGTTAGGTTTTGTGGAATTCTCTTCTGTGATGTAAATATACTGTCACATTTTGATTCTAGGGACACGTCACGTATAACAGATTTCAGTGATTGCCCCCTTTGAATTATGACACTCATAGTACTCTTGAACAATTCGTTCAACTCATTATATAAAACTTATTTTGCATACAAGAATTAGGACATTACTCGCCTATCTCCCCCCCCCCCCCCCCAGGCTCCTCACTCCGGGAGGAGATAAGCACTCGCCCTCACTATAGTCTATTTTTTATAGCGGTGCATATTTGCACTGACTCACAGGGGGTGCCCTTTTAGCTCGGAAAGGTTCCTGATACCTGATTGGTCGGAAGTATTTTTGTCCGAACACCTTCATTGTTCTCAAATAATTACCAAGTAATGTGAATCAAAACTTATTTACTAACCTATATTTCTCCATCACATATATGTTTTGTCAATAAACAATGTGAAGGAATAAATATATTATAAAGTATCGTCATGGTAAGTCTAAATTGAATAACCCAATCCGCCGAAGTCAACGACAGCAGCTTGTTTTCGGATGCACGCTTTGTAATTTTGTAATTTTTCACATATTTTAACACAAATTGGGATAAATTACACTCAGCATAAGTTAAACATGTTATTATAATCTTTTTTTAATACCAGAATTTACCAAAAACATGGAATTAATAAAACCCTATATTTGTGAAAACTTATGGGGAGGTAAAAGAACAGCCTGCAGCGGCCTGGCGGGAAAACAATCCCTTCTGACTGTCATAGACGCAGTTTTTTTTTTTTCCGTAATATAGTTCGGCTTATTCCTTTTAGTTTAAATAGTCTTGCATTGTCTCCCTTCGTAATATTTTACTTAGTATTTTCCCACATTCCTGTTTCTCATCTAATATCTATCTATTTTCCCGAGTATCCCTTCTTTCCTATAGGCCTATGTGATATCCGCACTATGATTCCTTATTTCTTAGCCTCTGTGGAGAGTGTTGGCCTGAAGGGAAGCGCGTGCTAGTCTCATTAAAATAGTGTAGAGGTGGGTATATAAAAAAAAAATACTATGATTAATTTCATTTGATATAATGTGAGCTACTGAACAGGTTTACAAAATAGGCTATACTTGCTACACAGCATAAAATTTATGCTGTTATTATTATTCACATACTTACTGACATAAGGTACAAAACATAAGGAATCGTAGTGCGGATATCACATAGGCCTATATGGAAGAAGGGATATCCGGGAAAATAGATAGATATTAGGTGAGAAACGGGAATGTGGGAAAATACTAAGCAAAATATTAAGAAGAAAGACAATGCAAGACTATTTTAACAGAAAGGAATAGGCCAAACTATATTACGGAAAAAAAAAATGCATCTATGACAATCAGAAGGGATTGTTTTCCCCCCAGGCCGCTGCAGGCTGTTCTTTTACCTCCCCATAAGTTTTCACAATTATAGGGTTTTATTAATTGCATGTTTTTGGTAAATTCTGGTACTAAAAAAAGTTTATAATAACATGTTTAACTTATGCTGAGTGTAATTTATCCCAATTTGTGTTAAAATATGTGAAACATTACAAAATTACAAAGCGTGCATCCGAAAACAAGCTGCTGTCGTTGACTTCGGCGGATTGGGTTATTAAATTTAGACTTACCAAGACGATTCTTTATAATATACTCATTCTTTCTCAATGTTTATTGACAAAACATATATCTGATGGAGAAATATAGGTTAGTAAATAAGTTTTGATTCACATTAGTTGGTAATTTTTTGAGAACAATGAAGGTGTTCGGACAAAAATACTTCCGACCAATCAGGTATCAGGAACCTTTCCGAGCTAAAAGGGCACCCCTGTGAGTCGGTGCAAATATGCACCGCTATAAAAAATAGACTTTAGTATGTGTGGCCCAGAATAGTATAGTTTCCCTGATCACGACGATACACAAACCTGTTCACCACGTTAAGGTATCCTCACCTAAAAAGGGATATATATATATATATATATATATATATATATATATATACGCACACACACATATATATATATATATATATATATATATATATATATATATATATATATATATATATATATATATATATATATATTCATATATGTATATATATAAATTTGGGCTCAAGCCATGTCGTCCTGATGGAAGTTCCTATAGGGTAGCTTTCTAGGGTATATTACAACTACGGCGATATTCCCAGAGAATTTACCTTAAGGTACCAGAATTCTAACTCCTGGAGCGAGTATCCCTCATGAAAGGGATATCGCGACATATCAGAGGACGTATTCTAGACACGTCACATGGCAATCTACATCTTGGACAGAGATTTCGTCTCGTAGGAGGTGATTGGCGAGATACGAATTCGGGAAAGAAAAAGGGGAGCCGCTCCCAAGGCTTCCCTATCCCCCGATTCGTATGCGTGCCTGGCGCCAATCCTGGCGCCATCTGCATTCCTTTTTGCGTAGCTTAACAACTTGGTGTTTTTTCCTGTTTTTCTCGCAAATCTTGGATTTATTCGGCTTTTCATGGCTTCTTCGTCTTCGTTGGCCTCTGATAAGTTGAGTATAGTGTCTTTTATGTATAAATGTAGGCTCTTGGTAAAATTTTGAGTGATTAATAGGATTAATCTTTGATACAAGAGCCGTAGCCTACCAGAGGCGTCTTGGACGCTGTCGCTCGCTAGGTATAAATTAGTTAGTCAGAGCGACATTCCTGGTTGTTTTGCTTTAATAAATTTTAGCTATTTAGCGTTACATAGGATTTCCTTTCGTGCTTAGTATTATTTGGCGAAGTATTCGCCATTCTGGCCTACGCTAGGCCATGTAGCCTAGTCGTTTGGTCCTAGTACTTCATGCATGATTTTGGTTTTTCCGAGTGTAATTAAAATTTTATTGAAGCTTTAGGCTATATTTTATACATTTTAGACTGTGTGGAATATTTCCAAGATTGTATACGTGTGAGTTTCGGTGAATTAGGTAATCGATTCTCTTGGTGCCTAGGCTAGTTGCTTATGGAGCCTTAGTATACTTTATCATACTCCCCGGTTGCTTTCTTTTCTTCGGAGAAGGTATGCAATCCCTTTCCCTCTGTTTAAGCCTTGGGCTTATCCCTAAGTGGTTTTTTCCGAATTTATTTTTGATAAAACTATACTAGGGTGTTACTGTACCTTCCTGTTCCTGTAGTTATGGTTCAAGAGGGACAGAACAACAGAGTTTTTAGTCTGAGTCTGTGTTGTCTGCCTTGGGGTGAGTCCCCCTCGCTGACCTAACGCATACAAAGGGAGCTTAGCTCCCTTAGGTCACTACCGAAGGTTTCTGTGGCTATGATTCCTTCTTTTGTGATCTACCAGACTAGTCCTGTTGCTGTTCTCGGGGGAGGATAAGTTCTTCCCTTGGGAGTAGCAATGCCTTCCTTGCTTTGGTGCTCTGGAAGCTGGCAAGTATTGCTGGCCTTTCCCCTTAGATCTCCCTTAGGCTAAGATAAGTTTCTTGGCTGCGGGTGATCTGTCACTAAAGCAAGGTTGGCAGGACCCTCTTGTCCCTTCCCCCTCTTTCTTCGTAATGGCCGAGCCATTACTGTACTGTACGTCGTTCTACATCTAGACCTAGTATAGGTTAGGATGTGGAATTGACTCAGCCCCTTGCCGGCCGGCAGAACTGGCCGGCAGGGGTCTTACTGTACTGTACGTCGTTCTACTTCTGGACCTAGTATAGGGTAGGATGTGGAATTGACTCAGCCCCTTGCCGGCCGGCAGAGCTGCTGGCCGGCAAGGGTCTTATGTTTTCGAGTGCTGCCCGGACCTCTCTTGGTCCCTCATCCATGCCTGCCGGCAGAGCCGGACGGCATTGGTCAAGGAAGCCTGAATTAGTTTCTCCCCTTCCTTATATGCACTCTTTCGGTTGCCGGGCTTGGAGGTTGTGTACACTCTTATCCCGGCATCCATTCTATTTTTCTTCTAGTGCTGTACCTGTCCCGGCTGCCGGCCTATGAGGCCGGCAGCCGGGCAGGTGTAGTCCTCTGGTTCTTGTGCTGCCGGCTGGCATCGGTCTTGTACCTTTGCCGGCCGGCTTATGTCAGTCCTTGTCTGCCGTTCACCAAGAGTGTGGCCGGCAGCTGGGTACTACCTTGTGTAGTTGCTGGCCGGCAGCCATTGCCGGCCAACACTGGCTGTTACCGGCCGGCAGTTGCTGCCGACCGGCACAGGCATTTGAACCAGAGTGCTGCCGCCCTATAGCTGTTAAGTAGTATACTTTAAAGCTAGTTGTGGTGTGTGCCGGCCGGCAAAGGCAGGCCGGCACACATCCCCCTATACTGTACTAGTATTCTTCTGTATAGCATATACAGTAAGAAGAAAACTATAGTAAGGGTTTTGGTACAGCACTGTACTGTATCTTCTAACACTATTGTGTTTTCTTGCACATCCCTTTGCTGTTGCCCTCAGATAGGAAGCTGAGTTCTTCCCTGTCTATTATCCAGGATTTTAAAATCATTGCTTAGGTGTGAGCTCCACCTGTTTCCTCTGGAAACCTTGCATTGGTTACTCTAAAAGAGATAAACCATTTTGATTTTATTATCTGGAAGGCTGCAACAATGGGTTGTGAGGGAAACACAAGTGTGTGTCTTTCCTTTATGAATTGTTATGCTATACTATGCATATCCAGTGATACATAGTTCACTTGATACTCATGGAAATTTCTTCTCTTTACAGGGGGACCCTCCGAAGTGCGGAAATGTTTTCTGCAATGTCCGCAGCAAGAACCTCTGCGGACATGAGTGTTGTAGGAGACACGCAGGATGCGCTGTCTCCAAGGATGATCTCCAGTATTGGGACCCTCAGGTATGTACTGTATGCACTAACCTGATTACTGAGGCTTTTGATTCCCCTAGAACGGCGGAATCAAGGGATATAGCAAGGGAAAAGCTTCGTACTTGGGTAAGGGGCTTCAAGAAGAACACCTCTGGCCCTTATCTTCCAAGTGAGAAGATGAGGGCGTATCTTTTTCCCCAGGCATCAGCTGATGCAGTGATTCCCCAGCCTCAAGAGGAGATCCCTCAAGATCAAGTCCAGGTGGACGTGGAAGTCGCAGTCGCGATGCAAGACATCCAGTTGGATGACAGGATGTCTGACCTGGACGAACGTTTGGAACAAGACCTCCTGGCAGAAGGTCAGGATGAAGTTCAAACCCCGGATGTCGTAGAGGATGAGGTCGACGAGGTGTCGGCTACTCCGGTTCAGATTCCGGAGCCTATCCCCTCAACATCGGCTGGTCTCCCAGTAGAACTGGGACAGGCCCTCTCTTCGATTGTTGGAATGATCCAACAAATGCAGAAGGAGAATCAGGAGAAGGCGGCTGCAATGGAACTGCGTATGCAGTCCCTGGCAGAATCACATGGGCCCCGGAAAAGGCTCAATGTGAAAGACCTTCCCATATGCTCAGATGCTAACCCATGGAGGTATGCTGAGCACATGCCGATGACGACTGGAAAGATCGTCATCTCGGATAAGCTGGGTTCAGTTCCCTTAGAGGAGGTAGAATTCTGGCCCAGCAAGGCATCATATCCGGACTGCTATGTCCGGCTGAGAAAAGAACCAGCTTCAAGGGAGGAGACAGAGCCGAAGGAGGTCATTATTATGGACCACGCTAAGGCTCAAGCCCTACTTTCATCCTCGATGAAATAGAGGGGCTTCTCTAACTCGAAGGTAGCTGCATTGAGCAAGAAGCTCCCTTCTTTTGTGTCCTCTCCTGATAGAGCCTTCCCCTTTTTACAGAAAGGGTTTGCGGCTGTCCTAAAGGCAGTCGAGGCCGGCAAGCCTTGCCCCTCCCTGGAGGAGTGTAAACCCTTGTCGCTGGCCCTGCCTATGGACCACAAAGACTGGAAGGATGTCCATCTGACATTCTCAGTGGGAAAGTTGGAGGCTGATATTGCCGGACGGCAATTCGGCGAGGACCTCCCCAAGCTGTCCGACTCTCTTTTACGAAGAGAGTTCGAGACAAAAGAAAGACTGGCTGCCTCAATGTCTCATCAGACTACTCTTGAGACGATGGCAAGTGACCCCCAGGTCCATGAAATGTTCATGGTAGTGGCTAAGTCTCACCTAGCCACAGTGACGAAGGACCTTTATGGCTTCGTCAAGGCAAGGAGAGCTTGCAGGGAGTTCGTGTTCACCAGGGCTTCGGTGAGACACGAGCCAAGGAAGTTAATCTCCTCCAACATTTGGGGAAAAGACCTTTTCCCTACCGATGTGGTCAAAGAGGTTGTTGATAAGGCCGCCGTGGAGTATAGAAACCTTCTCCAGAAGTGGGGCCTGGCTATCAAAAGAAAATCTTCCCCGGATGAGGGTCCTCAACCAAAGAGGAAGAATATGAGGACTAGGCTACCGTTTCGGCCAGCCAAGCCTTTTAGACAGCAACAGCAACTGCAATTGCCATTGCCTCCAGTGCCCCAGATGGTGGCACAAACCCCGACTACTTTTCAGTGGGTACCCCAGGCTGTGCCAGGTCAGTCAACCACATTCACCCCAACGTTCGAAGGACAGTCTTCTTCCTTTCGTGCAAAACCTAGAGGAGCAGCCAGAGGCAGTCCAAGTGAAACGATACCGGTAGGAGGGAGACTGATGAAATTTTGGGATCGCTGGACCTTCGATCCCTGGGCCCAAAGCCTACTCAAGAATGGACTGGGCTGGAGCTGGTACAGCACTCCACCCCCGTGCCTTCGGTTTTTCCAACACTCCACCCCCGTTTTGGAGGAGTACGTTCAAGAACTGTTGGAGAAAAAGGTGATCCGAAAGGTGAAGTCCATCAAATTCCAAGGGAGGCTGTTTTGTGTTCCCAAGAAAGACTCGGAAAAGCTTAGAGTCATTCTGGACTTGTCGCCACTCAACAAGTTCATAGTGAATTGCAAATTCAAGATGCTAACACTGCAACACATAAGGACCTTACTGCCCAAGAGGGCATACTCAGTCTCTATAGACTTGTCAGACGCCTATTGGCACATTCCAATCAGCCGTCGACTCTCCCCCTACCTAGGGTTCAGGCTACAACGGAGACTATACGCCTTCAGAGCCATGCCATTCGGGCTAAACATAGCCCCAAGGATTTTCACGAAGCTTGCGAGCGCAGCTCTCAAACAATTACGCCTAAAGGGAATTCAGGTAGTAGCCTACCTGGACGACTGGCTGGTGTGGGCAGCATCCGAGACCGAATGCTTGCAAGCTTCCAGTTAGGTGATCCAGTTCCTAGAGTACCTAGGCTTCAAGATCAACAGAAAAAAGTCTCGACTTTCTCCATCCCAAAAGTTCCAGTGGCTGGGAATCCACTGGGACCTTTTGTCACACAGTTTCTCCATCCCGACGAAGAAAAGGAAGGAGATAGCGGGCTCTGTCAAAAGACTTCTAGATTCCGAAAGGATATCAAGACGCGAACAGGAGAGGGTACTAGGCTCTCTCCAGTTTGCTTCAGTGACAGACCCAGTGCTAAGAGCACAGCTAAAGGATGCAACCCGAGTTTGGAGAAGGTATGCATCAAACGCGCGAAGAGATCTGAGAAGACCAGTGCCGCCTCGGCTACGTACTCTTCTCAGACCTTGGTCCCAAGCCAGACATCTAAAGAAGTCGGTTCTTCTTCAGCCACCTCCCCCGTCGATGACGATTCACTCAGACGCCTCAAAGGAGGGATGGGGAGGTCACTCTCATCGGAAAAAAGTCCAGGGGACTTGGTCCAAGCTATTCAGGACCTTTCATATAAACTTTCTAGAAGCTATGGCAGTGCTCCTTACCTTAAAGAAAGTCTCCCCGCGTCACTCGATCCACATAAGATTGGTGATGGACAGCGAGGTGGTTGTGAGATGCTTGAATCGACAAGGGTCGAGGTCACCACCTCTCAACCAAGTGATGTTAGCCATTTTCCGATTGGCGGAAAAGAAGAAGTGGTACCTGTCGGCAGTTCACCTTCAAGGAGTCCGCAATGTGACAGCGGACGCTCTATCCAGGTTCACACCGATAGAGTCGGAATGGTCCTTAGACGCAGGATCATTCTCCTTCATTCTGAATCAAGTCCCAGAACTGCAGATAGACCTCTTTGCGACGAAAGACAACAAGAAGTTGCCCCTGTACGTGTCCCCGTACGAGGACCCCTTAGCGGAAGCAGTGGACGCAATGTCCCTCGACTGGAACAGATGGTCCAGGATTTATCTGTTCCCTCCTCACAACCTTCTGTTGAGGGTCCTCAACAAACTGAGATCCTTCAAGGGGGTAGCGGCAATAGTGGCCCACAAGTGGCCGAACAGTATGTGGTTCCCCTTGGCGTTGGAACTACAGATAAAGTTCGTGCCGCTACCACATCCAGTTCTGACCCAGCGAGTCCAGAAGTCGACTGTCTGCGCTTCATTACAGAAAACCCGGACCCTGCAGCTCATGATTTTCTTGCCCTTGCGGTGAGAAAGCGTTTCGGGATTTCGAAAGCCAGCATAGACTTCCTAGAGGAATATAAGTGCAAATCGACTAGAAGGCAATATGAGTCATCTTGGAGAAAATGGGTGGCCTTTGTAAAGGCAAAGAATCCGCAGGAGATTTCAATAGACTTCTGCTTATCTTTCTTCATCCACCTCCATGGCCAAGGGTTGGCAGCTAACACGATTTCAGTGTGTAAATCTGCTTTGATGAGACCCATTTTATTTGCCTTCCAGATCGACCTAGGTAACGAGATCTTTAATAAAGTTCCGAAAGCCTGCGCTAGGCTCAGACCTTCTGCACCTCCAAAGCCCATCTCATGGTCTTTAGACAAAGTTCTTAATTTCGCCTCCCTGTTGAGCAATGAAGAATGTGCGTTAAAGGATTTGACGCAAAAAGTTATTTTCCTATTTGCACTCGCGTCCGGGGCCAGGGTTAGTGAGATCGTAGCCCTCTCGAGAGAGGCAGGTCGTGTTCAGTTCCTGGATGGGGGGGATCTGAACCTGTTTCCGAATCCTACGTTTCTCGCCAAGAATGAGTTACCCACCAACAGGTGGGGTCCCTGGAGAATCTGCCCTCTGAAAGAAGATGCATCTCTATGTCCAGTAGAATGCCTAAAGGTCTATCTTTGTAGAACTTCAGACTTCAAGGGTGGTCAACTATTCAGGGGAGAAACATCAGGCTCAAATTTATCTCTGAATCAACTCAGAGCGAGAATCACATATTTTATTCGCAGAGCGGATCCTGACAGTACACCCGCAGGTCACGATCCGAGGAAAGTTGCCTCATCCCTAAATTTCTTTAATTGTATGGATTTTGAACATCTCCGTTCATACACGGGCTGGAAATCTTCCAGGGTGTTCTTTCGCCACTATGCGAAGCAAGTAGAGGAACTTAAGAGATCTGTGGTAGCAGTGGGTCGTGTAGTTTACCCTACTGTTTAACTCTGCGAGGAACAGTGGTCTTAATTGGGACGATTAAGTCCAGGGTGAATGTGTAGGTACATACTGTACTACAAACTAAATGAGGGCATCAAGTGCCCATATAGACTGTTCCTTCTTTCAAAGGTGAACCTAGCATAAGTTCAGACATGTGTGCCGAGCGTTTCTAACGCTAATGTGATTGATTTGTAATACAGACTTTTATGACTTGATACCTCGGTATCTTATTAAAGTGGTGTTTAATGGTTTTTCTTTCAGATAAACAAGTTCTGTTTACTATCATACTTATGCTTAAAGTTTTGGGTTATCCTCTTTTATATATATATATATATATATATATATATATATATATATATATATATATATATATATATATATATATATATATATATTTGTTGTTAACCTGTCTGTTTATTGTCTGTCAATAAACTTGTTCTTGAGAACCTTGCGTCTCTTTCACCTGTGTCAATTTATTGGTATAATTGAGCATTTTAATTCTATGTATCTTATCTGGGATAATTCTGATAGAATTGTTCTGTTATGCAAGCTATGTTGCATTGGTTTATGTAGTCCCCTAATGGGAGGACTCCGTCCCATAAGGGACGAGGGCGGTTTTATTAGTTTCTTCCTATGCGGATATAAACCTTTGTCCAATACAAGTATTGTGCGGATTACTGGTCAATATATATTGACGCAGTGGTTCTATACAAACTATGCTTTACTTAATATAGGGCGAGACCACTATATTAGCTTGCCTGGTATTCATACATAGATATATGTACTCTTCGAGACTTTTCCAGAGTCTAGTAGGACTCTTCCCTGTAGGGGGCAGGAAGCTCTAACATAGTTTATAGTTAGTTGAAAAGATGTATAACGGTAACATCTTAGGTCTCTAGGTCTAGTCGACCGGGAAAAAATTACCTCCGGGGAGTACGGCACGTTCTGAGAATCCACAGATACAGTAATGCTCTGGTACACTTCCATCAGGACGACATGGCTTGAGCCCAAAAAACGGATTTTGAGCGAAGCGAAAAATCTATTTTTGGGTGAGATGGCCATGTCGTCCTGATGGACCCACCCTTGCCTTTCTAAGAAAGGGCTGTAGGACCCCTCCCTACATACAGTATCTGTAGCACCTCGTGTACGCTACAAGGAATACAGATGGCGCCAGGATTGGCGCCAGGCACGCATACGAATCGGGGGATAGGGAAGCCTTGGGAGCGGCTCCCCTTTTTCTTTCCCGAATTCGTATCTCGCCAATCACCTCCTACGAGACGAAATCTCTGTCCAGGATGTAGATTGCCATGTGACGTGTCTAGAATACGTCCTCTGATATGTCGCGATATCCCTTTCACGAGGGATACTCGCTCCAGGAGTTAGAATTCTGGTACCTTAAGGTAAATTCTCTGGGAATATCGCCGTAGTTGTAATATACCCTAGGAAGCTACCCTATATG
>NC_090753.1:30751528-30756528 GCF_036898095.1 Palaemon carinicauda | reverse complement strand
ATATTGCTGTCTTTACAACACACACACAAAAAAAAAAAAAAAATCTAAGTATTTGAATTATGAAATATTTTCCACCATTGTTGAAGTTGATTAAAGTGTGATGCAGCTGTTGCCATTACTTCTATTAATCGTGTATCGTCAGTTGGATAATGGACAATGGAAGAAAGTAGCGTGTGCATTACTATTAATAAATTCTTAAAGCTCTGTACACTTTAAAAATACTACTACTACTACTACTACTACTACTACTACTACTACTACTACTACTACTACTACTAAAATAATAATAATAATAATAATAATAATAATAATAATAATAATAATAATGATAATAATAATAATAATGATAATAATAATAATAATAATAATAATAATAATAATTTACTACTGAAAAGGACATAATGAGCGATTTCTATGGAGAAATGCATGTAATGATGAACTGATCAGATAATGTTCTCCAAACATGTAATAGTAAAAATTGTTCTCAAAATATAAACCAATCAAATTAATCCCAATCTTCTTTTCCTATATATATATATATATATATATATATATATATATATATATATATATATATATATATATATATATATATATATATATATATATATATATATATATATATATATATATATATATAATAAATCCCACACATGGATAACGTTACCATAAATATTGACATAAAATCTCTTTTGAAGATTTTTATGACAGTATTTAATTGGTGAGTATTCGGGAAGACATTAATCATTTGTCAGTAAACTGTATATGATAAGTACCAGATACATTTATTGAAATTATTATCCATGAAATTTTATATAAAGTTTGTCATAACATACACAACTGTTCACTTTATGATAAAAGAACATAGGTCACTTTTAAGAAATGCAATATTGATCTTGAAGATATAGTTACACCACCAAATCTTGCTATCACACATTTTTGCATATCCTCGTCATAGCCCTCAAATATATGTAATGAATGATACATTGGTCATAGAATTTTCATAACTTATATACGTCAGGACAGGTTAACATAAATAGTTTCCCATGCACAGCTACGATTGACAATTTCCTAAAAAGTGAATATGAGTTCACTTAAAGCTGAACCTTTTATTGGAATAAATAGAAAATTTCCCGATAACTCAGTTCCTATAGAATGATCTAATAATCTTTTCGATTCAACCGAAACCTCCCATCTCCCTTTCCATTCTCGTCGAAATCTTATCCGTTGTTTCCTTCAACACCCGAAATCACGGTGGAAAATTTTCAGTTAACAAGTTTGGGAAAGTGTTTAAATTAACCTCACAATGTCTACGTTGATAATGGTTTTAAGTATTTTTATTTTTTTTTCTTATTTTTTTTTATCTTTATATGTTAAAAAGATCGCTCATGAATGGCAGAGGCAAGGGACAGTAAATATGTAGTAATAGGTTAATGACCTACACTACCTAGATACTAGATGCATATGTCCAGTGCCAAAGACACCTCCACCAAAGCTAAGACCTGGTAAGGCCAGGCAATGGTTGATGATGACTCAGAAAATAGATCTGCATGCTTCCCCAAACCCCCGTGCCCAAAAGATAATGAGGTTCCCGACGCTGATGGAAACTATCCAGCTTAAAATTCCAAATGCCCATTCAACATACTTTCTTTCTCTACTTAAATGATAATTGAATATTCTATTTTTCACTTAATTTCCGTCTTCCATATGGCTATATTGAGTTTTCATGTCGTCCAAATCCTCCCTAAAATACACAAGACACGCATGGTTCCTGAATACCGGGCAATAGTTTTGGTTAAGGTAGAGGAAAGAAATTATGGTCAAAATATCTCTCGAAAGGTTTACTTAAGAAGTGGTCGAATCCCAGTATATGCCATGCGCGCCACTGTTCTTCAATTCTCATTTTAGACGTTTTAGATTATTAAAAAAATTATTATCATCCTTTAGTTTTCCAAAGAGAAGCATATTCGCCTGGCATGTCTCTTTGGGCATTGGATTCCTGATCGTCTCTTTAAAAGTAGTTAAGGATACAACAGGTCCCTCCTCTTATCCATCTTGTGGCACTCTACATTTTGTTTTCAATATTTTAAAAGATAATTGATCTGTAGGTGGAGACCACGAAAATAAGCGGTGTCGTACGCAGTGAAAGCGGCGCGGAGACAGCCTCGAGTGTGGGAAAACATTGCATAGTGTGAAATGGGCCTAAGAGTTCGTATTTGGTTACAAGGGTTAGGCTATCTAAAATCAAATTAAAATCACGCAGTCTATACCTTCCATTCTTTTAGAAAAATAAATGGTGGGTGGCATTTTTTTTCAATATTACCCTGGTATTTATTTACCTTTCATAATTTTATCATAATTTAAAATGGCTGACTCAGTGCCGAAGAAAAAAGATATAATTTCGTTCATAATTCTGGTGAAGCCGTACCCGATTTTTGAGATATAATGACTCGGTATCCTCAGTCGTGTCACCCCAATTTCAATAAATGAAATTTATTCCTCTTTTAATTGTGGGCAGTTACAGGTTCATGATTACGTGCCTCGGTAATCCTGTATCCTGTTTACAAGAAAAGAATGTTTCCCCTTTTTTACTTGGATATTTTTTAAGGACAGTGACAAAAACAGTCTGTATTTTATTTTTTTAATCAACACCGAATCTTTTATTCCCTAACAAATAGTGCAACTCAAATCCATCGCAAAAGTTAGGGAATATTTTCTTATGAATCAAACCAAAATTAAAAAAATAAATAAATAAATAAACAGTCGTAATCAGGAACCAGTTTAACGAGTTCTAAAACAAATTCATAAAGAATGCAGACTGTAATTCATTTAAACAAACGGAAAAAAGGACTCTCCAAAAAATATTACTTTGTTTTATGGTCGTTTCGGCTCGCAAACCGAAATGGTGTTGATATCGCCATGTGTGAAAGTGAAATAATTCACATTTCACTGAAATTGAACCTTCCTCGTTCATTACTTAAATAGGTTGATTATCTGTTTAGCTTATATTTCTATATAATGGGGAATACGTTCGTGGTTTACATTTTGAATCCAGAACACAAAATAATTGAGTAATTATATTCTACTGTGTCCAAAACAGCTTCTATTTCAACTTCTGTAATTTTTCGATTATTTATATTTGATAGGAGAGGGAGACCATATATATATATATATATATATATATATATATATATATATATATATATATATAAATATATATATATATATATATATATATATATATATATATATATATATATATATATATATATATAATATATCTTCTTTGTCTAAACCTTTTCCCACTTCTATGTGGGGTCGCTGTTTCTGGTCAGCTTTCTCCATCTACCTCTTTCCCACACCTCATCACCGGTTAATCCTTTAGATCGAAGGTCATCCTTGATACAGTCCACCCACTTTCGCTTTGGTCTCCCTCTCCTTCTCGTTCCCTGTACGTCCATTTCCATCACTTCTTCTTCTTCTTCTTTGTCTACATCTTCTCCCACTTCTATGTAGGGTCGATGTTTCTAGTCAGCTTTCTCCATCTACCTCTGTCCTACACCTCATCACCGGATAATCCCTTTGATCGAAGGTCATCATTGATTCAGTCCACCCACCTTTGCTCTGGTCTCCCTCTCCTCGTTCCCTGTACCTCCATTTCCATCACCTCCCTCCCAATATACTGTCCATCTCTTCTCATGACATAACCATACCACTTCAGTCTACTTTCTTGGATCTTATCTGATAGTTATCTAACTCCTGTGGTACTCATAATTACTTCATTCCGGGTCTTATCTCTTCTTGTCACCCCACACATCCATCTAAACATTCTCATCTTTGCCACATCCATCTTTTTCTCTTCTGTCTTCTTTATTGCCCACGTCTCCGCTCCATACATCATTGCTGGTTTCACAACTGTCCTGGGTACTTTACCTTTCAACTTAACCCCTGTTTTCCTGTCGCATAGTACTCCACACACTTTTTTCCAATTCTTCCATCCTGCTTGTATTCTGTGGTTTATTTCTTCCCCCAGAGCACCATCCTCTGCAACTGTTGATACTAAATATCTGAAATTTTCAACTCTTTTTCCATCTCTCTCCTTGTAAACTAACTTCCCCATTCTCGCCATTTTTCAATCTCAAATACTCTGTCTTTTTCCTGCTGGTCTTCAATCCCCTATTTTCCATTTCTCTTCTCCACTCCTCCAGTTTCTCTTCTACTACCTGTCGCCTAGTGCTACATAGTATAACTTCATCAGCAAAAAGCATACACCAATAAGAATGATCTCTAATACCTTGTGTTATTATATCCATGACCAGATCAAATAGGTAAGGTCTCAATGCAGACCCCTGATATAGTCCCAGATTTACTGGGAAACATTCTGTTAGGCCTATACTGCTCTTAACATTTGCTTTTGCCCTTTCATACATATCTTGGGTGATTCTTACGTATTTCTCAGGGACTCCCTTTTCTCTCATACATCTCCACAGCTCCTGACGTGGTACACGATCGTATGCCTTCTCCATGTCAACAAAGATCATATGTAATCCTTTTTGTATATCTCGATGTTTTTCTATCGTCTACCTCAAAGCAAATATTTCTTCTACAGTCCCTCTTCCAGGCATGAATCCAAATTGTTCCTCACCAATTGTTGTTTCATATCTGAGTCTCTTCTCAATGATCCTCTCCCATATTTTCATAGTATATCTTATCAGCTTTATGCCTCTGTAGTTGCCACAGTCCTGGATGCCTCCCTACCCCTTATATATAGGAATGATTAGGCTTCTTCTCCATTCCTCTGGCATCTTTTCCTGATTGAAGATCTTCTGTGTCAGGTCCCACAAGATCTCTATGCCTTTCTCTCCAAGACTCTTCCATACCTTTTCTAGTATATTATCCGGTTCTGCAGCTTTACTATTTTTCATCTTCTTTACTGCTTGTTCTACTTCTCTTCTAGTCACTCCTATGGTAACTGTCTCGTTTGGGAGTCCATCTTCAAA
>NC_090753.1:30744028-30746528 GCF_036898095.1 Palaemon carinicauda | reverse complement strand
CTTGCCTGATCACAGAAAACGATCTTGCTTTGTCGTAGATTTGTGTAGATATACTTTAGCATATTGCTCTGTCGTATGTAGACATTTGGACCAACTATTAGAAGAACGCATGCAAGAAAGTACACACATGCGCACACATATATTTATATATATACAAATATATATATATATATATATATATATATATATATATATATATATATATATACATATTATTATTATTATTATTACTATCCAAGCTACAACCCTAGTTGGAAAAGCAAGATGCTATAAGCCCAGGGGCTCCAACAGGGAAAAATAGCCCAGTGAGGAAAGGAAATAAGGAAATAAATAAATGAAGAGAACAAATTAACAATAAATCATTCTAAAAACAATAACAACGTCAAAACAGACATGTCACATATAAACTATTACCAACATCAAAAACAAATATGTCATAAATAAACTATAAAAGACTCATGTCCGCCTGGTCAACAAAAAAGCATTTGCTCCAACTTTGAACTTTTGAAGTTCTACTGATTCAACCACCCGATTAGGAAGATCATTCCACATTTTGGTAACAGCTGGAATAAAACTTCTAGAGTACTGCGTAGTATTGAGCCTCGTGATAGAGAAGGCCTGGCTATTAGAATTAACTGCCTGCCTAGTATTACGAACAGGATAGAATTGTCCAGGAAGATCTGAATGTAAAGGATGGTCAGAGTTATGAAAAATCTTATGCAACACGCATAATGAACTAATTGAACGACGGTGCCAGAGATTAATATCTAGATCCGGAATAAGAAATTTAATAGACCGTAAGTTTCTGTCCAACAAATTAAGATGAGAATCAGTAGCTGAAGACCAGACAGGAGAACAAAACTCAAAACAAGGTAGAATGAAATAATTAAAACACTTCTTCAGAATAGATTGATCACCGAAAATCTTGAAAGACTTTCTCAATAATCCTATTTTTTGTGCAATTGAAGAAGACACAGACCTTATATGTTTCTCAAAAGTAAATTTACTGTCGAGAATCACACCTAAAATTTTTAAAGAGTCATACACATTTAGAGAAACATTATCAATACTGAGATCCGGATGTTGAGGAACCACCGTCCTTGACCTACTTACAATCATACTTTGAGTTTTGTTAGGATTCAACTTCATACCCCATAATTTGCACCATGCACTAATTCTAGCTAAATCTCTATTAAGGGATTCACCAACCCTAGATCTACATTCAGGGGATGGAATTGATGCAAAGAGAGTAGCATCATCTGCATATGCAACAAGCTTGTTTTCTAGGCCAAACCACATGTCATGTGTATATAGTATGAAAAGTAATGGGCCAAGAACACTACCCTGTGGAACAACGGATATCACATTCCTGTAATCACTATGGTGCCCATCAACAACAACTCTTTGAGATCTATTACTTAAAAAATCAATAATAATGCTAAGAAACGACCCACCGACTCCCAACTGTTTCAGTTTGAAAACAAGGGCCTCATGATTAACACGGTCAAAGGCAGCACTAAAATCAAGGCCAATCATACGAACTTCCCGACCACAATCAAGGGATTTCTGTACAGCATTGGAGATTGTAAGAAGGGCATCACATGCTCCAAGGCCTTAACGAAAACCAAATTGCAAACTAGGGAGTAGATGATTACCTTCAGCAAACCTATTAAGACGTTTTGCCAGAAGACGTTCAAAAACTTTAGATAAAATGGGAGTTATGGAAATTGGGCGGTAATCAGTGGGACTTGAGCTACCACAAACACATTTACATAGAGGAGTAACATTACCAATTCTCCAACTAGTGCTAAAAGCTCCTCTTCTTGCTAACTTGCGCAAAATAACAGATAACTTTGGAGCTAAGAAATCTGCTGTCTTTATAAAAATCAAAGGAAAAATACCATTTGGGTCTACACCTCCATAAGCATCAAGGTCCATCAACAGAGCTTTAATCTCACGAGATCGAAAAGCTAAACTAGTTAGTTTAGCCTCAGGAAAACAGGAATGAGGAAGTTCAAGTTTTTCATTACTCTGTTTACTGTCAAAAACATCAGCCAAAAGGGTTGCCTTTTCCTTTGGACAGTGAGTGACTGAGCCATCTGGTTTAAGTAAAGGAGGAACTGTTACATCTACACCAAAGAGTGCAGATTTAAGGGTAGACCACCATTTATGTTCCTGAGTTGTACCAGAAAGTGTTTCTTTTATGGTTAAATTGTACTCCTTTCCAGTTGAGGCATAAACTCTCTGAGCAAAAGCTCGAAGCTGAGTATAGTTGTTCCAGGTCAAATCTGATCTGTTACCCTTCCAAAGATGATAGGCCTCCTGTTTCTCCAAATAAGCACGTCTACAATCATCATTGAACCACGGTTTGTCCTTCACTCGGTACCTTAGCACACGAGAAGGGATACGCCTATCAATTATGTTGACTAGATTCTCATTCAAAGGGACAACAGGATCTACACTATTATATAATTGTGACCAATTCAAGCACAAAAGATCA
>NC_090753.1:30701528-30731528 GCF_036898095.1 Palaemon carinicauda | reverse complement strand
CACTCACACACTTGTCATTATATTTTATTGCGTAAAACTAGTTTCTATATCAACCCGACGAAGACACGAGAAGGGCGATGGAAGGACAAAAGCCGAAATTACATACGAGAAAGGGCATCAGGAATACTGTTCTCCGATCCCTTAATATGTTTGATAACCAGAGTGAGTTCCTACAACTGCAAAGCCCATCTCAAAATCTTCTGATTGGACCCTTTCATCCTTTCTATGAACACTAGAGGATTGTGATCAGTCCAAATCTCTATCGGGAAGGAGAAATTGATCACATAGGGCTTAAAATGTAACAAATTACAAACCAAGGCCAAGGCCTCCTTCTCGATAGCTGAATACCGTTTCTCTCCTGCCAATAGTTTACGGCTAAAGTAAGACATGGGAAGAAACTCTCCAGCCTCATTTCTCTGAAAAAGGACACCTCCAATGCCCACATCACTAGCATCCACCGCGATAATGAAAGGTATCTGAAAATCAGGGGACATTAATATTGGGTTTGACACCAACACCAGTTTAAGTTTAATAAAAGACTCCTCATATTGAGGAGACCACACAAATTTGTGTCCTTTCTCTAATAACTTAGTAAGCGGCTGAGCAATGTCCGAGAAGTTTCGCATATTTCCGATTAAAGTTAGGGAAACATATAAGTTGCTTCAAAAAAATTTGAATCATAAAGAAATAAAATCGTTAGACTACAACACTAAATCCACAGTAAAATGGATTCTTTTTCTTACTTTATCTGTTCCTTGTGGATAGATGCCAAGCTCTAAAGAGAGAGAGACTTTCTTACGGATCACAACAAATTTCAGTCTTGCATTTTCCTTCATGATTCATACAAGTGGGTGACATTGTCTTCTCCAAAATACAGCTCTGGAGAAATCTGAATATTCTTTGTGTGCTTGGGATGCATATTAGAGATTGCAGTCCCATGTGTGACCCATTATTTCTCGAATTTTGGCTTTAGTAAGGGTCTAGGGTTTAGGATTTAGGGTCTAGATTCTAGGGTCTTTGGTCGAAGGTTTCGGGTCGAGGGACTAGGTCACTAGGGTATAGTTCCATTTTACCAATCAGATAAGTGAACTCCTGAATTCATCAGATTATATTTTGTGTTTTGGTCTTACCATCTCAGCAATAACATAAGGGATTCCTAGATTATACATATCGTTAAAATATAGTATCTTTAATATTTTAAGAGCTGTACTCGTACGCTTATTCACAAACATAAATTTATAAAAATCTATTTTTGGGTGAGGTAGCCATGTCGTCCTAATGGGAGTTCCTATTAGGTAGCTTTCTACGGTATATTTGACTACAGTGATATTCCCAGAGAATTTTACCTTAAGGTATCCAGAATTCTAACTCCTGGAGCGAATATCCCTAAACAATCTCAAAGGGATAACGCATAATATCAGAGGACGTATTCTTGACACGTCACATAGCTATCTTCGCCCCGAACAGTATTAACGCTTCGAGGGGGTATAGTGACAAGAATCTGAAACGAGAATGAAAAGAGAGCCGCTCATAAGGCATCTCTCCTATTCCGTTTCCAGTGTGTATCTGATGAAGGCGGTAGCGCCCTCTTTATTCCTTGTAGCGATATACGAGGTGTTACAGATACTCTACTATAGGGAGGGGTCAACAGGCCCTTTTACAATGAAAGGAAGGGAGGGTCAATCAGGACGACAAGGCTACCTCACCCAAAAATAGATTTTTCGCTTCGCTTAAAATCCGTTTTTTGGGCTCAGGCCATGTCGTCCGGATGGAAGTTTACCAGAGCATTACTGTATCTGTGGATTCTCAATCAGTGCCGTACTCTCAAGAAATTATTTTCCTTGTCCGTCTAGACCTAGAGACCTATGATGTTACCGTCATACATCATTTCATCCAAGCATAAACTATGTTAGTGCTTCCTGCCCCGTACAGGGAAGAGTCGTACTAGACTCTGGAAAAAGTCTCGAGGAGTACATAAAAAATTTATGGATGACAAAATGACAAGCATGTATAGTGGTCTCGCCCTATACAATATAAAGCAAAGTTTGTGTAAGAGTCACCAGTGTCAGAATGAATTTGTGACACCTTCCCCAATGTGACTACTCTTATAAACAATTAGATAATGGTTGAATCCGCATAGAAACAAATTTTCCCTCTTTGCCACCAACCCGTTAGGGTACCACGTCAACCCTTCCAAGGAAGGGTTAGAGTGAGTGGACTTTTGCTTGAATCAGGGAACAATCTCGAAAGACATACCAAGATAAAAATATCCATATTTTAATCTTAATGCTTGGTACATTTCTAATAAAATGAGTGTGGGCGAATAAGACGCAGGGTTCACTATGAACTAGTTTATTAAAATTTAATAAAAGTATATATCAGATCAACATTTATAAAATTTATAAAATGTGGATGATATGCGTAAAAGCATAAAGAAAAACAGTCGACAGAAAATATTGTTTCATCTACTAGGAAACAGATTTGCCACTTCAATTGAATTATTAATAATGATATAGTCTGTATACTGTTTACATACACTAGCGTTAAAAACGCTTGGCACAAGTGTCTGTATTATGCTATAGATTACCGACGTCAATGGAACAGATCGTAAGGACACTTCGTGACCTATAGCTCAGCGTGTAGTAACATACAGTGACTACACGTGCACCCTCTTAATTAATCGTTCCAAATTTATTACACTGTTCCTCCCAGACTTAAAACAGAAGGTTAAAGAATTCTACCTGCTGCTACCACAGATCTCATAAGTTGCTCCACTTGCTTCACATAGTGCATAAAGAACGCCTTGGATGACTACCAGCCGGTGTGCAAACAAGGATGTTCAAAGTCCATATAATTAAAGAAATTTTATGGAAGAGGCAACTTTCCTCGGATCATGACTAACGGGTGTACTGTCTGGATCCATTCTGTGAATAACACGGGTGAATTTCGCCCTTAGTTATAGATAACTTTTAACCCAGGGTTTCTCTTCTGAACAGCTGTCCTCCCATAAAGTCTGAAGTTATATGAAAATAGACCTTTAGGCACTCCACTGGACATAGAGATGCATCTTCTTTCAGAGGGAAGATTCTCTAGGGACCCCACATGTTGGTGGGTAGCTTGTTCCTGGTAAGAAACGTTGGGTCTGGAAATAGATTCAGTCCTCCCTCCAAGACCTGGACGTGGCCTTCCTCTCTAGAGAGAGCCACTATTTCATAATTCTGGCCCTCAAAGCGAGTACAAACAAAAATATGACTTAAATTCAAAACCTTCTAAGCACATAACTCATTGTTCATTATTTATACATAATGAGGAATCATATCTAATGACCATGCAAAGGGTCTTTGGAAGCTCTGAAGGGCTAGTTCATTAAGAATGTCGTTAGAAAGGTCGACTTGTAAGGCATATGGTATCTGACTAGTCAAGGCAGCCTTGAACAATAGAATTGTGTTGGCTGCTAAAACTTGCTCATGAAGGCAAATGAAGAATGATAAATAGGAATCTGTAGGGATTTCTTTCGGTTTCTTCGTCTTGACAAAGGATAGCTATTTCTTCCCTGAAGCCTCATAAAGTCTTCTGGTTTCCTCCAAAAGTCTAAACTGACTTTTAAACACCGAATCTTTTTCTCATCGTTAAGGAGAGAAAATCATGAGATGTAGGTTCCGTGTTTTCTGTGATGGAGCGAAGACAGTCGACTTCTGTACTTGCTGAGACAGGGATAGATCCGGTAGCGGTACGAATTTTAGTCGTAGTTCCAATGCCAGAGGGATCCACATGCTATTTGGCCACTTGTGGGCCACTATTGCTGCTTTCCCTTTGATTGATCTCAGCTTATCGAGGACCTTCAAAAGGAGGTTGTGCAGAGGGAACAAATAGATACTGGACCATCTGTTCCAGTCCAGTGACATAGCGTCCACTGCCTCCGCTAATGGATCCTCGTAAGGGGACACGTAATGATCTATTTTCATGTTGTCTTTCATCGCAAAGAGATTTATCTGCAGTTCTGAGACTTGACTCGAGATGAAAGAGAACGATCCTGCGTCAAGGGACCATTCTGACTCTATAGGTGTAAACCTAGATAGAGCGACCGCTGTCACATTGCGGAACCCTTGAATGTGAATGGCTGACAGGTGCCATTTCTTCCTTTCCGCCAAGCGGAATATGGCCCACATCACTTTGATCTCTTCACGCGAGTGATGCAAATTTTCTCCAGACTCCTGTTGCATCCTTAAGCTGTGCTCTTAGCACTGGATCTGTTATCGAAGCAAATTGTAGAGAGCCCAGAATTCTTTCCTGTTCGCGTCTTGATATCCGTTTGGATTTCAATAGTCTCTTGACAGATCCTGCTATTTCTTTCCTCTTCTTACTAGGAACGGAAAGCCGATGTGACTTCAAATTCCAGTGGATTCCCAATCACTGAAATTTTTGGGCTGGAGAAAGACGAGACTTTTTGATGTTGATCTTGAATCCCACATGTTCCAGGAACTTGATCACTATTTTAGAAGCCTGCATGCATTCTGTCCTGGATGCTGCCCACACCAGCCAGTCGTCCAAGTAGGCTACTACTTGGACCCCTTTTAGGCGTAATTGATGGACGGCTGCGTTCGCGAGCTTCGTGAAAATCCTTTGGGCTATGTTTAGCCTGAAAGGCATGGCCTTGAGGGCGTAAAGTTTTCTAATTAACTTGAACCCTAGGTAAGAGGAGAGGTGACGATTAATTGGAACGTGCCAATAAGCGTCAGACAAGTCTTTCTTTGGAACACAAAACAGCCTTCCTTGGAATTTTATGGACTTAACTTTCCGGATTACTCTTTTGTCTAAGAGTTCTCGGACATATTCTTCCAGAACGGGGGATGAGTGTTGGAAGAATTGAGGAAATTGAGATGGAGGACTGCTCAAGCTCCAACCTAGTCCAATTTTAATTAGGCTCTGGGCCCTGGGATCGAAGGTCTAGCGATCTTTAAATAGCTGTAGTCTCCCTCCTATTGGAAGTATCTTACTTCTGCTGTAGTGGACCTGAGGCCTTGTCTCCTTGACCGCGTCCTCCCCTGTATCCCCTTCCACTTGAAGGGTGTCTAGAAGAACCTCTGGCTGTTCCTCTAGTTCTCGAATGAAAGGAAGAAGTCTGCCTTTCGAAGGCTGGGTTAAAAACTGGCGACTGTGTCGCCACTTGTTGAGGTACCAGCTGGTACGTGGTTGGAGGTTATGCCACTATCTGAGGCACCGCAGTCACAGGAAGTTGTTGTTGTTGCTGTCGGTAGGGTTTAGCCGGCCAAGAGGATGGCCTAGGCCTTTTTGTCTTCCTCTTGGGTTGGGGACCCTCATCTGGAGAAGACTTTCTCTTGAGATCTAAGCCCCACTTTTTGAGAAGGTTCCTATTCTCTGTGGCGGCCTTGTCTACTACCTCTTTAACCACTTCCTTGGGAAAGAGGTCTTTACCCCAAATACGAGAGGAGATCAGTTTCCTCGGGTCCTACCTCACCGCAGCCGAGGCAAACACGAACTCTCTACATGCTCTCCTACCTTTAATAAAGCTATAGAGATCCTTCGTAACTGTGGCCAGATGGGTTTTAGCCACAACCATGAACATGTCCTGGATCTTGGGGTCACTTGCCATCGTTTCTAGTGTCGTTTGCAACGACATCGATGCCGCAAGTCTTTCCTTTGTCTCTTGCTCTCTACGCAAGAGAACCTCCGACAGTTTTGGAAGTGCCTCACTGAACTGGCGTTCAGCAATATCAGCTTCCAGCTTCCCGACTGAGAAGGTAAGGTGTACGTCCTTCCAGTCATCTTGGTCTAAAGGCAAGGTCAGAGATAACGGTTTGCACTCCTCCAAGGAGAGGCATGGTTTCCCTGCCTCTACCGCCTTTAAGGCTTCCTTATATCCCTTTTCCAAGAAGGGAAAGGCTCTGGTAGGAGAAGCAACAAAGGAGGGAAGATTCTTACTCAAGGCGAGCACCTTTGAGTTAGTGAAGCCCGTCCCTTTCATCGAGCTCGCTAGTAATGTATGAGCTTTACTATGGTCAAAAAGTATGACCTCCTTCGTCTCCGTCTCCTCCTTCGAGGCTGGCTCCTTCCTAAGACGGACATAGCAGCCCGGATAAGAATCTTAAGGTATCAAGAATTCTTACTCCTGGAGCGAATATCCCTAAATAATCTCACAGGGATATCGCAGAATATCAGAGGACGTATTCCTGACACGTCATATAGCTATCTTCGCCCCGAACAGTATTAACGCTTCGAGGGGGTATAGTGACAAGAATCTGTTACGAGAATGAAAAGAGAGCCGCTCATAAGGCATCTCTCCTATTCCGTTTCCAGTGTGTATCTGATGAAGGCAGTAGCGCCCTCTTTATTCCTTGTAGCGATGTACAAGGTGTTACAGATACTGTACTATAGGGAGGGCTCAACAGGCCCTTTTACAATAAAAGGAAGGGAGGGTCAATCAGGACGACATGGCTACCTCACCCAAAAAT
This sequence comes from Palaemon carinicauda, assembly GCF_036898095.1. NCBI lineage: Eukaryota > Metazoa > Arthropoda > Malacostraca > Decapoda > Palaemonidae > Palaemon > Palaemon carinicauda. Next base: position 30,725,055 of record NC_090753.1, on the reverse strand, counting down.
AGATTTTTCGCTTCGCTTAAAATCCGTATTTTGGGCTCAGGCCATGTCGTACGGATGGAAGTTTACCAGAGCATTACTGTATCTATGGATTCTCAATCAGTGCCGTACTCTCAAGAAATTATTTTCCTGGTTTGTCTAGACCTAGAGACCTATGATGTTACCGTCATACATCATTTCATCCAAGCATAAACTATGTTAGTGCTTCCTGCCCCGTACAGGGAAGAGTCGTACTAGACTCTGGAAAAAGTCTCGAGGAGTACATAAAAAATTTATGGATGACAAAATGACAAGCATGTATAGTGGTCCCGCCCTATACAATATAAAGCAAAGTTTGTATAAGAGTCACCAATGTCAGAATGAATTTGTGACACCTTCCCCAATGTGACTACTCTTATAAACTATTGGATAATGGTTGTATCCGCATAAAAACAAATTTTCCCTCTTTGCCACCAACCCGTTAGGGTACCACGTCAACCCTTCCAAGGAAGGGTTAGAGTGAGTGGACTTTTGCTTGAATCAGGGAACAGTCTCGAAAGACATACCATGATAAAAATATCCATATTTTAATCTTAATGCTCGGTACATTTCTAATAAAATGAGTGTGGGCGAATAAGACGCAGGGTTCACTATGAACTAGTTTATTAAAATTTAATAAACGTATATATCAGATCAACATTTATAAAATTTATAAAATGTGGATGATATGCGTAAAAGCATAAAGAAAAACAGTCGACAGAAAATATTGTTTCATCAACTAGGAAACAGATTTGCCACTTCAATTGAATTATTAATAATGATATAGTCTGTATACTGTTTACATACACTAGCGTAAAAAACGCTTGGCACAAGTGTCCGTATTATGCTATAGATTACCGACGTCAATGGAACATTTCGTAAGGACACTTCGTGGCCTATCGCTCAGGGTGTAGTAACATACAGTGACTACACGCGCACCCTCTTAATTAATCGTCCCAAATTAATTACAGTTCCTCCCAGACTTAAAACAGAAGGTTGAAGAATTCTACCTGCTGCTACCACAGATCTCATAAGTTGCTCCACTTGCTTCACATAGTGCATAAAGAACGCCTTGGATGACTACCAGCCGGTGTGCAAACAAGGATGTTCAAAGTCCTTATAATTAAAGAAATTTTATGGAAGAGGCAACTTTCCTCGGATCATGACTAACAGGTGTACTGTCTGGATCCGTTCTGCGAATAACACGGGTGAATTTCGCCCTTAGTTATAGATAACTTTGAACCCAGGATTTCCTTTCTGAACAGCTGTCCTCCCATAAAGTCTGAAGTTCTATAAAAATAGACCTTTAGGCACTCCACTGGACATAGAGATGCATCTTCCTTCAGAGTGAAGAATTCTCTAGGGACCCCACCTGTTGGTGGGTAGCTTGTTCCTGGTAAGAAACGTTGGGTCTGGAAATAGATTCAGTCCTCCCTCCAAGAACTGGACGTGGCCTTCCTCTCTAGAGAGAGCCACTATTTCATAACTCTGGCCATCAAAGCGAGTACAAACAGAAATATGACTTAAATTCAAAATCTTCTAAGCACATTCCTCATTGTTCATTATTTATACATAATGAGGAATCATATCTAATGACCATGCAAAGGGTCTTTGGAAGCTCTGAAGGGCTAGTTCATTAAGAATGTCGTTAGAAAGGTCGACTTGTAAGGCATATGGTATCTGACTAGTCAAGGCAGCCTTGAACAATAGAATTGTGTTGGCTGCTAAAACTTGCTCATGAAGGTGAATGAAGAATGATAAATAGGAATCTGTCGGGATTTCTTTCGGTTTCTTCGTCTTGACAAAGGATAGCTATTTCTTCCCTGAAGCCTCATAAAGTCTTCTTGTTTCCTCCAAAAGTCTAAACTGACTTTTAAACACCGTATCTTTTTCTCATCGTTAAGGAGAGAAAATCATGGGATGTAGGTTCCGTGTTTTTTGTGATGGAGCGAAGACAGTCGACTTCTGTACTTGCTGAGACAGGGATAGATCCGGTAGCGGTACGAATTTTAGTCGTAGTTCCAATGCCAGAGGGAACCACACGCTATTTGGCCACTTGTGGGCCACTATTGCTGCTTTTCCTTTGAGAGATCTCAGCTTATCGAGGACCTTCAAAAGGAGGTTGTGCAGAGGGAACAGATAGATACTGGACCCTTTGTTCTAGTCCAGGGACATAGCGTCCACTGCCTCCGCTAATGGATCCTCGTAAGGGAACACGTAACGATCTATTTTCTTGTTGTCTTTCATCGCAAAGAGATCTATCTGCAGTTCTGGGACTTGACTCGAGATGAAGGAGAACGATCCTGCGTCAAGGGACCATTCTGACTCTATAGGTGTAAACCTAGATAGAGCGACCACTGTCACATTGCGGAACCCTTGAATGTGAATGGCTGACAGTTGCCATTTCTGCCTTTCCGCCAAGCGGAATATGGCCCACATCACTTTGATCTCTTCACGCGATTGATGCAAATTTTCTCCAGACTCCTGTTGCATCCTTAAGCTGTGCTCTTAGCACTGGATCTGTTATCGAAGCAAATTGTAGAGAGCCCAAAATTCTCTCCTGTTCGCGTCTTGATATCCGTTTGGATTTCAATAGTCTCTTGACAGATCCTGCTATATCTTTCCTCTTCTTACTAGGAACGGAAAGCCGATGTGACTCCAAATTCCAGTGGATTCCCAACCACTGAAGTTTTTGAGCTGGAGAAAGACGAGACTTTTTGATGTTGATCTTGAATCCCAGATGTTCCAGGAACTTGATCACTATTTTAGAAGCCTGCATACATTCTGTCCTGGATGCTGCCCACACCAGCCAGTCGTCCAAGTAGGCTACTACTTGGACCCCTTTTAGGCGTAATTGATGGACGGCTGCGTTCGCGAGCTTCGTGAAAATCCTTGGGGCTATGTTTAGCCCGAAAGGCATGGCCTTGAAGGCGTAAAGTTTTCTAATTAACTTGAACCCTAGGTAAGAGGAGAGGTGACGATTAATTGGAACGTGCCAATAAGCGTCAGACAAGTCTTTCTTTGGAACACAAAACAGCCTTCCTTGGAATTTTATGTACTTAACTTTCCGGATTACTCTTTTGTCTAAAAGTTCTCGGACATATTCTTCCAGAACTGGGGATGAGTGTTGGAAGAATTGAGGAAATTGAGATGGAAGACTGCTCAAGCTCCCACCTATTCCATTTTTAATTAGGCTCTGGGCCCTGGGATCGAAGGTCTAGCAATCCTTAAATAGCTGTAGTCTCCCTCCTATTAGAAGTATCTTACTTCTGCTGTAGTGGACCTGAGGCCTTGTCTCCTTGACCGCGTCCTCCCCTGTATCCCCTTCCACTTGAAGGGTGTCTAGAAGAACCTCTGGCTGTTCCTCTAGCTCTCGTATGAAAGGAAGAAGTCTGCCTTTCGAAGGCTGGGTTAAAAACTAGCGTCTGTGTCGCCACTTGTTGAGGTACCAGCTGGTAAGTGGTTGGAGGTTATGCCACTATCTGAGGCACCACGGTCACAGGAAGTTGTTGTTGTTGCTGTCGGTAGGGTTTAGCCGGCCAAGAGGATGGCCTAGGCCTTTTTGTCTTCCTCTTGGGTTGGGGACCCTCATCTGGAGAAGACTTTCTCTTGAGATCTAAGCCCCACTTTTTGAGAAGGTTCCTATTCTCTGTGGTGGCCTTGTCTACTACCTCTTTAACCACTTCCTTGGGAAAGAGGTCTTTACCCCAAATACGAGAGGAGATCAGTTTCCTCGGGTCCTGCCTCACCGCAGCCGAGGCAAACACGAACTCTCTACATGCTCTCCTAGCTTTAATAAAGCTATAGAGATCCTTCGTAACTGTGGCCAGATGGGTTTTGGCCACAACCATGAACATGTCCTAGATCTTGGGGTCACTTGCCATCGTTTCTAGTGTCGTTTGCAACGACATCGATGCCGCAAGTCTTTCCTTTTTCTCTTGCTCTCTACGCAAGAGAACATCTGACAGTTTTGGAAGTGCCTCACCGAACTGGCGTTCAGCAATATTAGCTTCCAGCTTCCCGACTGAGAAGGTAAGGTGTACTTCCTTCCAGTCTTCTTGGTCCAAAGGCAAGGTCAGAGATAACGGTTTGCACTCCTCCAAGGAGGGGCATGGTTTCCCTGCCTCTACCGCCTTTAAGGCTGCCCTATATCCCTTTTCCAAGAAGGGAAAGGCTCTGGTAGGAGAAGCCACAAAGGAGGGAAGCTTCTTACTCAAGGCGAGCACCTTTGAGTTAGTGAAGCCCCTCCCTTTCATCGAGCTCGCTAGTAACGTATGAGCTTTACTATGGTAAAAAACTATCACCTCCTTCGGCTCCGTCTCCTCCTTCGAGGCTGGCTCCTTCCTAAGACGGACATAGCAGTCCGGATAAGAATCTTTGTTGGGCCTAAATTCCACTTCTTCCAGGGGAATTGCTCCCAACTTTTCTGAGATCACGATCTTCCCAGTTGTCATTGTCATGTGTTCGGCATACCTCCAAGGATTGGTATCCGAGCACAAAGGAAGATCCTTCACGCTGAGCCGCTTCTGGGGCCCATGTGATGCGGCAATTCTACGTATCTCCAGTTTTATTGCAGCTTCCTTCATATCATTCTTCCTTTGAATTGGATGGATCACCTCAACAATGGAAGAAAGAATCCTTCCCAGTTCATCTGGGATAACAGACAATGTAGACGGAATAGGTTCTGGGTCCGGAACCGATGTAACCGACACTTTGTCGATTTCTTCCTTTTCTACTTGGGGAGCCTGGAACAGCTCCTCCTCCTGACCTTCTCCTAGAAGGTCCTTCTCAGTAGACTCCGACACCTCCGACATCCTATCGTCCAATTGAAGGGCGGCTGAGACTTCAGAATCTACCGGATTCTGGGCAATTGGTATCTCCACCTGAGGCTGGGGGATGATTGCATCAGCCGATGCTTTAGGGAAAAGGTAGGCCCTCATCTTCTCATTTGGAAGGTAGGGACCTGAGGTGTTTTTCTGAAAACCCCTCACCCAGGATCGTAACGTTTCCCTTGCAGCATCCCTAGACTCCGTTGACTTAGGGTCGTCAAAAGCCTCGGTAATCAGGTTAGAACAAACTGTACAAACCTGAGGGTCCCAATAGCGGAGATCACCACTGAAGGCTGCGCATGCTGCGTGCCTCCTTCAATATTGATGTCCACAGAAGTTCTTACTGCGGACATTACAGAACACACTCCCGCACTTCGGATGGTCCTCCTGTAAAGAGAAGAAAAATCCATGAGTATCAAGTGAAGGCTTTCACTTATATTGAGACATTTAGCTTATATAGAAAAGCTATAAAAGACAGAAGGAAAGACACATACTTGTATTTCCTGTCCAGTCAATTGCTGAAACCTCCCGAGATATTAAAACTAAGGTTAATTCTATTCTAAAATACCTTATGTAATTTCCTAAACGGAAATTTAAGGTTTTAATATAAGGGATAGAAAGAATAGAGAAAGAACTTACTTTCTATATATTATATGGTCTCAGCAAAAGGCTCTCCAAGATAACATTAAGTATGATGAAGAACTTTTAGTGTTATCACAAGCTCTGTACAGCAGTGTCTGCTAATGCAGTGTGTACTACACTACGAATACAGCAACTATTGTCCGTTGCATGCTGTTTTGCCGGCGTGCGCCTGCACGTGCCGGCCGGCATCTACCCCTGTATAGTTCAAAGATATACTATCTTTAATTAATAGGCGGCTGCCGGCTGCTAATCGTAGTGGCCAACAAATTCGAGCTGTGTTTCCACTGCCGGCCAGCAAAGGTAATAAAACCCTTGCCCGCCGACAGTAGCCAAGAACCAGAGAGCCTCCACCTGCCCGGGTGTTGGCTGTTAAGCCGGCAGCCGGGTTAGGGGTGCAACACAATAGTCAGAGAAACAGTATGAATGTAAGGTTATGAGGCAGCATTGCCGTACGACCTTCCATCCAGAAAGTTTGAACTTATGGAAGGGGAGAATGTAGCATTCAGGCTTCCAAAGAATCCATAACCTGCCCGGCAGACGTGGAGGAGACCAAGGGAGGTCTGGGGATCACTCTGCAAAGAAAAAAGGGTCTCTGCCGGCCGACACATAATGCCAGCCGGTAGAGAGCTGAGGCTGTCCTCCATCCTAACCTATACTAGGTACAGAAGTAGGACTGCGGCCAAAAGAAAATAAAAGAAAGAGAGGTGAGGAAGGGGTAAGGGTCCTATAGACTTCGTTCTAGAAGGAGATACACTCAGCTGTTAAGGAAGTTCATCCTAACCAAGAGTTGTCTATTATGGAGGAAGACTGGCAATACTTGCTAACCTCCTCCCAACCAGAACAAAGTTAGGTGAAGTTATTTCGCCGGGCAACAGAGAAAACTCATTCTCCAGCCCGAGAAAAACAACACAGGACAGTCTGCTAGACAACTAGAGGAAGGAATCATCCTTACGGAATCCTTCCAACATGGACTAGGGAAGCAAAGCTTCCTGTGTCCACCCCTAACCTACCAAAGGAGACTCTTTCTCTATGCTAGGAAGAAGTAGACCACAGACTAGAAACTCTGATGTTCCGCCCTAACCCAAAAAAACAGTTACTCTGGTTATCAGGTAAGGACAGACATATCATAGAATAGTTATACCTGAATTACTATACAGATAGAACCACTAGGATCAAGCCGAAGGCTTACACAGGGAGAGAGGGATTGAACTAGCCTCTGGAGGAGAAAAGAACAATCGGGGATGTGCGAAAGTATACTACTGTACCTGGAATACTAGACTAGGTAAGATGAGAATCGATTACCTATATCACCGAAATTCTCTCGTATACAATCTTGGAAAAAACATTCAACAATATCTTACATGTATAAAATATTTGCCTATAGCTTCAATAAAATAACATCCGGAAAAACTTATATCATGCATGAAAGTACTAGTGCCAGACGTCTAGGCTACGAAGCCTCACGAAGGGCAAGATTGGTACCTCGACCCGTGTTGAAATCACCGAGCTAAAACTGACGGTAAAATATAAGCATTCCTAGCGGAGCTAAATCGCTAAATTATTAAAGCGTAACAAACCGGGAACGTCGCTCCAGCTAACTAAATGACCCATAAGAGCGAGCGATAGCATCCAGGATGCCTCTGGTAGGCAACAGCTCTTGTTTACGTTAAAATCACTTTTGATTTAATTCAAAACGACAAGAACTTACATTTATACATAGTAAAGATAATACTCAACTTCCTAGAGGCAGAAGAGGCCGGAGAAGTCATCAAAACGTTGAATTAAATCCAAAATAACGAAAGAACACAAGGGAAAACACCGAGTAGTCGAGCTACACGAAAAGAAATAAAGAGGGGGCTACCGCCTTCATCAGATACACACTGGAAACGGAATAGGAGAGATGCCTTATGAGCGGCTCTCTTTTCATTCTCGTTTCAGATTCTTGTCACTATACCCCCCTCAGAGCGTTAATACTGTTCGGGGCGAAGATAGCTATGTGACGTGTCAAGAATACGTCCTCTGATATTGTGCGATATCCCTGTGAGATTATTTAGGGATATTTGCTCCAGGAGTTAAAATTCTGGATACCTTAAGGTAAAATTCTCTGAGAATATCACTGTAGTCAAATATACCCTAGGAAGCTATCTAATAGGAACTTCCATCAGGACGACATGGCCTGAACCCAAATATATATATATATATATATATATATACATATATACATATATATATATGCCTTTGTATATGTACATTGTTATATTAAAACAAACCCGGGATATCGGTTATATCCAGAGGGAATAAAACTTATGAGATATCAATAATAAATATAGGAATCACAAAGACTCTGACCAAACCTGCTTAAGAGAAGTCAAATGTTTAACTTGAGAGAGAGAGAGAGAGAGAGAGAGAGAGAGAGAGAGAGAGAGAGAGAAAGAAAGAGAGAGAGAGAGAGAGAGAGAGAGAGAGAGAGAGAGTCCACAAAGAACATCAAATAGCTGTAACAAAATCATAGAAATACATTCTGCCTGAATAAGAGAATACTTGTGCCCAATGTTTTTGACAAGTAGCGAGGAAGTAGCGAGGTTAATCTGCCCCTGTCATTCCAAAAAAAAAAAAAAAAAAAACACACACACACACAAGGAAATATTGTATGAAGAACTCGACCAAACCAACAAGTACACTATCTTTTATAGTCCAGACAACCGCGCCAATGTTCTTGAAAGCAGTTCAACAACAAATCCTTCATCGAGACTGTCTGGTTTATAAAACATGTCTTTCAAAATCTTCAATAAAAGAGTTTTTTTCTTTTTTTGGTGGCAGTTTGTGTATTTACATCAATTATATATTTTTCTCTATGTGGTTTGATACGGTTCACCTTTTCTCGGAAGTAATTGTTTCATTTCCTTCGTCTTTGTTCAAGAACACTCGTGAATGGCAAAGTCAAGGGACAGTGACATTTCCCTGATATTAGGACATTGCCCTAGAGACTGACCATATATACATAATATCAGAGACCAGGCCAAAGCTAGGACCAGGAAGGGCCAGGCAATGGATGTTGATGACTTGATAGGTAGACCTGCTGGTAGGATAGAGTCCCGAGGTCTACACCAAACTACCTACTCCCTTGCAAACTCTTTTTGCACAAAGAGCCATGCTATCACAAGGCCACTTTACCTAATCGTCTTATTTTTTAAACAACATTTTTAAGCTAAAATTTGTATTATTTATAAGTAGTATTGCTAAAAATATTTTTTAATGTTATTTGTGAAGTTCTAATAAAGTTTCAATCTCCAATTACAAAAAAATCTAACCCATAGCTTTTCATTTAACAAAATAATTGGATGCTATGTTACATTATCTGCCCCTTACCAAAAGTGATTGCTATTGATATCACTAAATTTAGTTTATCCTCCAAATGATTGATGAAATTATGACCCATCTTTATGCAATAGCATTTTCTAAAATTTTATATTTGTGTAGTGAATTAGGATTGTAGAATTTTATCCATCTTAATATTAGTCCGAATATACAAATCTGAAAGGACATTCCTTCTTTAAAAAAGGAAAGTACTTTTAGAAGTGAAATATTAATCCAAATTCTTACACAATTATTTTTTTAAGAAACATGTAATCCAATATAATTAATTTTGTCATATACTTACTATAATCTACATATAATTATTATATTACAACGCTCTCATTTTTTCCGTTCAAACGAACCTTTTATTTTTATGTTCTTACAACAAATCGTTTGTAATCTTTGTCATATGTTGATGTAGCTTACGCAATCTGGTCAGATACGTGATAACTGCCAAAATGCACTCAACTTCTCCAACCTTTTAATTTTTATTATCAAATTCTATAGTGGGCTATTGTCGAATTCCTCATTTTCACTTTATTCATAATTAACCCCCCCCCTCTCTCTCTCTCTCTCTCTCTCTCTCTCTCTCTCTCTCTCTCTCATTATATTTTCATCTGTCCACTTACTCTCTTAATTTTAATACAGTACCCTAGTAATAGAAATACCATTTACGATTCTATTGATGTAAAAAAAATTCTATGACAATGAAAATATTGGCAAGATGACAAATCTTTCTGAATATTAGAAAACATGAATTTACCAGTTTATAAATAGAACCATTCATGCAGGATATGCCTATTCAAAAGTTTGCACATTTGTCTACCTTTGAAATCTGGCAATGAAACGTTCGACCGAAAAGTAGAAAGATACATTTTACATCCAAAAGCACTATTAAACGTCATAGCCAAGAATTTTCCTAAACATATTGCAATATGGGAAAGATAAACTGCTTGTATGAGTAGTTATAAAATCAAGTCACGCATATTCTATTTTCCTCTGGAGAAAAACCATTTGTATAAACCTATCGGAAACTACTCTCTGGTAACAAGTTGAATCGTCTGAAATATCAGGAAGTGGCCGTAAAATATTTATAAAATGATAATGAAAACATGATGAAATCTGGAGCGAGGTAAAAGGTGGTAAAACAAACGTTTACAAGTAAGGTTGAATATGACAAAATTCTCTCTCTCTCTCTCTCTCTCTCTCTCTCTCTCTCTCTCTCTCTCTCTAAACTGAGAAACAAATTTTGTAATAAAGGTGACTTCAAATGGTTCACAACAAAAATGATTAATATATATCTATAAAAAATGCAATGAATAAATATATAAACATGTAAATAAGTAAGTTAATAAAAAAGTATCAGTAAAAGTTCTATGATTTCATAATGAATAACACAATAGTTTTCTTTTCCTTTCAGACGAAATATATTCATTTAAAAACATTCTCGTTTTTTTTTTTTTAAATACAAGAATTTTAAAACATTTAAACAATAATGTTAGAATTTTGAGAATATTTTCAGAAAAAACGGGTCACTTAAAACTATAATAAACAATAGAACAAGTGGATATTACACCATCAGGAAAAAAATAGAGAATTAAATTTTTTCTCATATAAATATGGAAGTGTATATGCCTTCATAACCAATAAATAAGTCACATATATGAAAATATACCGGTATTAATGTAGTAAGTAAAAAAAAATATATGAACTTGGTAAATGAGAAATATAATCATTATTTTGAATAAACAGACAGCTAAAGTTACAGACTTCTTATGATACGAAGTGAAATCAGTATACATGCATGAGACAATCAGCTGCCAGAAGAGGAAAATAAGCATTTCCTGACATGTATAAAACAGGCCTAATCGTTTTCTTTACAGCAAGAAACGTTTTTATAAGATCATCCAGAAGTCGAGACCATTTTGTCACCTTTAGGTTGGAGGTTCGTCTCCCCTTAAAGGGTCTTAAAAGAAAACTAAGGTGTTAAGTGTACATTATAATATAAAGGATATCCGTGATGACGGACATCTCCTTTGTTAATGGTCGGGAACAGACAGGTCGTAGGGCTTTTGATTCTTCCTTCATTTTCCGTTTAGACAGAGATAGATAGATAGATAGATATTTAGATAGATACATAGTTATATCAATAGGTGAAGTATGCATTGATGTGACAAAATGAGCCCTATGTAAAGCTATAATATTAATGACATTAATAATGTCGATCTTCATGCATTTTCAGTTGTGAAACATGGATAGATAAATAGATATATAGATATATGGAGTAGGTGTTTATCTAATAAGCCGAGCCTTATAAAAAAATACAAAAATAATAATGATAATAATAATAATAATAATAATAATAATAATAATAATAATAATAATAATAATAATAATAATAATATTAATAATAATAATAATTAAAAAAAAAATAATAAAAATAATATTAATATTAAAAATGATGATAATAATAATATTAATAATAATAATAATAATAATACTAATAATAATAAAAATAATAATAATAATAATAATAATAATAATAATAATAATAATAATAATAATAATAATAATGAAGATATTAATAATAATAATAATAATAATAATAATAATAATAATAATAATAATAATAATAATAATAATAATAATAATAATAATAATAATTACCTTCAGTAAAAATGAGATTAAAGGTTTCCTTATTTTTTTATGTTTTATATATATATATTTATATATATATATATATATATATATACATACATACATATATATATATACATATACATATATATATATATATATATACATACATATATATATATATATATATATGTATATATATATATATATAAATATATATATATGTATATGTATATATATATATATATATATATTTTTTATATATATATATATATATATATACATATGAATATATATATATATATATATATATTCATATATATATATATATATATATATGTTTTATTTATAACTGTAATCGAACAGTTTAACATGTTTTTTCAAAAAGGCCCATAAAAGAAACACAGGAAATATGAATAAATCACACTATATTTCGGTCAATTAACATCGACCCTCTTCAGGATGTAGAGTAAAAGTAAGGAATACAGTGGAGAGTGACGGTTTATATATGAAAGCAAAAGGGTGTGTACAATTGTTCTATAGTTGTTATAATTGCTGGAAGGATTAGCCAAATTTAATTACATCCAGGTGCGTGTTCTTATTGTTGAGCCGCTTGGAGGAAGTCTTGACCTCTGATGCATGTCTGGTGGTCGGTCTCCGTGGATTATCTTCTTAATGATAGGGTTGAGAGAGTATTGTCCACTGTGTCAGCTTTCCATTGGCCCCCAGATAGGTTTATTGTGTTTGATTGATTTATGATGGCTGATTCCAGGATTTTCCTTCTGTACGGACAGGTACTCTTAAAAAGCAAAGACGACTCACTCCAGTTAATCTGGTGCCCTAAATCCCTAAGGTGAATGAAAATCCCCGAGTTTTCATACCCATATCTAACAGATCTTTTGTGTTCGGATAATCTTTGAGATAGCGAACGGCCAGTTTGCCCAACGTACACTTTTTCACAGTCCCTACATGGTATTTTGTAAACGCCGGCTTCTATTTCTCTTTTATTTTGATAAACATTAATAAGGGCGCTTCCTATGGTCTTTGGATATGAAAAAACAAAGGGGTTCTCAGTTTTGATATGATTTGTTATATTTTTAATACCTTCTATATATGGGAGTTTTATCTTATTTTTAAAATCTCTTTGGTTAGTAACGTCATGATCTTTATAATATATCGTGTTGGCTTTGTTGATGGCCTTTTCTCTGACATACGTCGGGTAGAATAGCTGGGCGAGTTGTTTACGGATGATTTCAAATTCTTTATTTAGGTAGGCTGGGGAACAGATTCTCAAACCTCTAAGAAATAGATTGCAAGCTACTCCAATTTTTTACAGAAATGTCGTGATAACTAAAGAAATGAATGTAGGAAATAGAGAAAGTTGGTTTTCTATACACAGTGAAATTATACCCCGTCGATTCCCTTATAATTAGTATGTCCAAAAAAGCTAATTTTCCATCTTTTTTCCCATTCAGTTTTAAATTTTATGCTAGGGACTAGGGAATTTAGATTATTGAAAAATATATTGAAATCTCCCCAGCTATCATCCCAATATGTGAAAATGTCATCAACATAGCGTTGCCAAACCATGTTCGTAGGTTTAATTGTTGTTAAAATTTCTGTTTCAAAGTATTCCATGTAGAGGTTGGCTAAAATTGGAGATAACGGGCTGCCCATACTACAACCAAATTTCTGTTTGTAAAAATTTCCATTGAAAGAGAAAACGTTATTTGACACGCTTAGTTTAATTAACTTAATTGTTTTTTCAATACCGAGGGGGAAGTGATCTTCATAAGGGATTAATTTTTCCCTCAAGAAACCTAATACGTCGTTGATCGGGACCTTTTTAAATAGGGATTCTACGTCAAGACTCAAGAGTTTTACATTGTTTACCGGGATATTTAATCTATTGAAAAGCTAACAAAAGATCCCCGTAACTCTGTTGCTCCGGAGTTTTTCAAATCCGTAAGAAAAATCGGAATAAATAAAAAAGACATCGAGGTCTTAGAAAAATTCAAAGTCATGAACCCTTCGTTGCCATATTTTTACGGGCTCCCAAAAACTCATAAGGGCGGTATTCCCTTACGCCCAATCGTCTCATGTAAAGGGTCATTTATATATAATATATCAAAATGGTTAGCAGACTTGCTGTCTCCCTTTCTAGGGAGCTTTTCTTCAGCTCATATTAAGCATGCAGAGGACTTCATCCAGAAATTCAATAGATTAAATATCCCGGTAAACAATGTAAAACTCTTGAGTCTTGACGTAGAATCCCTATTTACAAAGGTCCCGATCAACGACGTATTAGGTTTCTTGAGGGAAAAATTAATCCCTTACGAAGATCACTTCCCCCTCGGTATTGAAAAAAACAATTAAGTTAATTAAACTAAGCGTGTCAAATAACGTTTTCTCTTTCAATGGAAATTTTTACAAACAGAAATTTGGTTGTAGTATGGGCAGCCCGTTATCTCCAATTTTAGCCAACCTCTACATGGAATACTTTGAAACAGAAATTTTAACAACAATTAAACCTACGAACATGGTTTGGCAACGCTATGTTGATGACATTTTCACATATTGGGATGATAGCTGGGGAGATTTCAATATATTTTTCAATAATCTAAATTCCCTAGTCCCTAGCATAAAATTTAAAACTGAATGGGAAAAAGATGGAAAATTAGCTTTTTTGGACATACTAATTATAAGGGAATCGACGGGGTATAACTTCACTGTGTATAGAAAACCAACTTTCTCTATTTCCTACATTCATTTTTTTAGTTATCACGACATTTCTGTAAAAATTGGAGTAGCTTGCAATCTATTTCTTAGAGGTTTGAGAATCTGTTCCCCAGCCTACCTAAATAAAGAATTTGAAATCATCCGTAAACAACTCGCCCAGCTATTCTACCCGACGTATGTCATAGAAAAGGCCATCAACAAAGCCAACACGATATATTATAAAGATCATGACGTTACTAACCAAAGAGATTTTAAAAATAAGATAAAACTCCCATATATAGAAGGTATTAAAAATATAACAAATCATATCAAAACTGAGAACCCCTTTGTTTTTTCATATCCAAAGACCATAGGAAGCGCCCTTATTAATGTTTATCAAAATAAAAGAGAAATAGAAGCCGGCGTTTACAAAATACCATGTAGGGACTGTGAAAAAGTGTACGTTGGGCAAACTGGCCGTTCGCTATCTCAAAGATTATCCGAACACAAAAGATCTGTTAGATATGGGTATGAAAACTCGGGGATTTTCATTCACCTTAGGGATTTAGGGCACCAGATTAACTGGAGTGAGTCGTCTTTGCTTTTTAAGAGTACCTGTCCGTACAGAAGGAAAATCCTGGAATCAGCCATCATAAATCAATCAAACACAATAAACCTATCTGGGGGCCAATGGAAAGCTGACACAGTGGACAATACTCTTCTCAACCCTATCATTAAGAAGATAATCCACGGAGACCGACCACCAGACATGCATCAGAGGTCAAGACTTCCTCCAAGCGGCTCAACAATAAGAACACGCACCTGGATGTAATTAAATTTGGCTAATCCTTCCAGCAATTATAACAACTATAGAACAATTGTACACACCCTTTTGCTTTCATATATAAACCGTCACTCTCCACTGTATTCCTTACTTTTACTCTACATCCTGAAGAGGGTCGATGTTTATTGACCGAAATATAGTGTGATTTATTCATATTTCCTGTGTTTCTTTTATGGGCCTTTTTGAAAAAACATACATATATATATATATATATATATATATATATTGGTGGACTACCCTTAAATATACACAATTTGGTGTATATGCAACAGTTCCTCTTTTACTTAAACCAGATGGCTCTGTCAGTGACTGTGCAAAGGAAAAGGCAACCGTTTTGACATATGTGCTTGACAGTAACCAGAGTAATTAGAAAATCGAACTTCCTTATTCCTCTTTTCCTGAAGCTAAACTAGTTTGGCTATTCGATTCCATAAGATTGAAGCTCTATTGATGGACCTTGATGCTAATGGAGGTGTAGATTCAAATGGTATTATTTCTTATTTTTTTATAGACTGCACATTTCCTATCTCATAAGTTATCTGTTATTTTTGCGCAAGTTAGCCATAAGAGGAGATTTTAGCACTTGTTGGATAATTGTTAATGTTACTCTTCTATGTAAATGTGTTTGTGGTAGCTCAAGTCAAACTGATTATCGACCAATTCCCATAACTCCCATATTATTTAAAGTTTTTGCACGTCTTTTGGCAACGTGTCTTCATAGTCTTGCTGAAGGTAATTTTCTGTTCCCTTGTTTGCAATTTGGTTTCCGTAAAGGCCTTGGAGCATGTAATGCCCTTCTTAAAATCTCCAATGCTCTACAAAAAGCCCTTAATTGTGGTCAGGAAGGTCGTATTATTGGCCTAGATTTTAGTGCTGCCTTTGGCCGGGTCAATCATGAGGTCCTTGTACTTAAACTCAATCCTGTTGGGAGTGGGTGGATCGTTTTTTAGCATCATTATTGAATTTTTAAGTAATAGATCGTAAGAAGTTGTTGTAGATCGGCACCATAGTGAGTATATAGGCCCCCTGACACTTGCACGCATTTCTGGCACGCATTGGGAGGTTCCCGCACTGTTCACGACAAGTTCAAGACACGTTCAAGCATAGTTCACGACAAGTTCATGCCACGTTCACTCATCTTTCCGCATCTTTCCGCATCATTCCGCATCGTTCACACATCGGTCACTCCAGTTCACGACTTGTCCACATCATATATAAAGACGGGGCTTCCTACAGGATTTTTATCAAAAGCGTATTCTTGTGCTAATCTTTGATTAATATCCCCTGTATTAATGTGTGGGTTATCTTTATAGATATTTGTAACAATTATACTTCTATTTAGTATATATTTTATTATTTAATTATCATTATAGGTAATTAACTGGTTTGAATAATTTTCAAGCTTTATAATTTACTGAAAAAATAATATTCTATAGTAGTTATATGCTGATCAGATATTTGGAACCCACTTTACATTATCTTAGAATTTAATTGAAAGATGACTATTCCATTCATTAGTTTTGTTGTATCGTTTGTGAACTAATAGCATTGAAACTAAGGCAGAAAAGATATTATCTCTAAAAATATTAGGTTGGTTAGGTGCCCTGTGAGCATTGAAGTCTTTCGCCAGGGTAAATTTCTTTAGTCGCCCTTTTTTAAATAGCAGTTTTAAACTTTTTTTCAGTTTTTTAACTTTTCCTGTTTGTTTATATATATATATATATATATATATATGTTTGTGTGTGTATACACATTCAATAAACCACAAGCAAAATGAAGAAAATATATCTCTCTCTCAAGTATTTCACCTGCTCATGAAGGGATTCAAGAAATTCTGTCCTCTTTTTGTGCTATAAAATCAATAATTCTCTCTCTCTCTCTCTCTCTCCTCTCTCATCTCTCTCTCTCTCCTCTCAATTAAATAAGGAAAGGGGAGAGGTAAAAGAATACATTGTCATTATACAGATTTTTTCTTTGATGATTATGAGGAAGTAGGGATAAATCCATTGATTTAATTGCCACGCACTGGCATGCATCCTCCCGCATCGTCCCTCAGTAGGGATAAATCCATTGATTTAATTGCCACACACTAGCACGCATCCTCCCGCATCGTCCCGCACTGTTCACAACGCGTTCACTCCAGTTCGCGCATCATTCACGACTAGTTCACGCCAATTTTGTCGTGACAATGCGTGCCACAAATTTTGAACATTTCAAAATTCTCGGCACGCATGGCACGCATGCCACGTACCGTTCACGTCAAGTTCACGCCAGTTCCCGCATCGTTCACGCCAGTTCACGACACAATGCGTGCCAGTGCGTGCCACAAATGCCTGCAAGTGTCAGGGGGGCTTACGAATGTGATATCTGGTGTTTACTTAGGTTGGTGGTCTTGGACCATTATTTTTCATAATATATAACATAACATGTGATTTGGTAAATAAAGCAAGTATATTGCATATGCAAATGATGCTAATCTATTTGCATCCTTTCCATCTCCTGAATGTAAATCTGGGGTTGATGAATCCCTTAATAGACACCTAGCTAAAATTAGTGCATGGTACAAATTTTGGGGTATGAAGTTTAATCCTAACAAAACTCAAAGTATGTTTGTGAATAGGTCAAGAACCGTGGGTGCTTAACTTCCAGATCTCAGCTTTGATAATGTTTTTTTAAACTTGCATGACTCTTTTCAAATTTTAGGTATGATTCTCGACAGCAAATTTACTTTTGAGAAACTTATTAGGTCTGTGTCTTCTTCATTTGCACATAAAAATGGGGTTATTAAGAAATTCTTGCAAGATTTTCGGTGATCAATCTATTCTGAAGAAGTGTATTAATTCTTTCATTTTATCTTGTTTCGAGTATTTTTCTTTTGTCTGGTCTTCAAGTGCTGATTCTCATCTTAATTGTTGAACAGGAACTTACGGTTTATTGAGTGTCTTATCCATGATGTAGATATTAATCTCTGTCACCGTTGTTCAATTTGTTCATTATGCATGTTGCATAAGATTTTTCATAATTCTGACTATCATTTATATTCAGATCTACCCAGAGAGTTCCTTCCAGTTCATAATACTAGGTATGCAGTTTAATTCTTAAAATCAGGCCTTCTCTATCATAAAGCTCAATGCTACAGAGTACTCTTTAAGTTTTATTCCAGCTTGCGGAATGATCTTCCAGATCGGGTAGTTGAATCAGCGGAACTTTAGAAGTTCAAAATCACAGCAAATATTTCTATGTTGAATAGGCCTACATAAGTCCTTTTATAGTTTGCTTTTAAATATGCCTTTTAATGTTGTTGATGTTTTTAAGATATTTTATTTTAATTTTAATTACTTTTAATATCGTTTATTTTCTTCCTCATTTACTTTCATCACTGGGCTATTTTTCCCTGTTGAAGCCGTTGGGCTTAGAACTTCTTGCTTTTCCAACTAGAGTTTTAGCTTAGCTAGTAGTAATATTATATATATATATATATATATATATAAATATATATATATATATATATGATATATATATATAATATATATATATATATATATATATGTATATATATATATATATATATATACATATATATATAAATATAAATATAAATATAAATATAAATATATATATATATATATATATATAAATATATATATATATATATTTATATATGTATATATATATATTGTATAAATTTATTTCTGTTTAGATTTAGATTTAAATATAGATATATGTGTTTATATAAAGGGATAATTATATAGATAAATGAATATATGTATTGACGTATGTATAGATACACTATATGAGAGAGAGAGAGAGAGAGAGAGAGGAGAGAGAGAGAGAGAGAGAAGGGTATTGTTCATAACAACCATATCTCCAGTTGATATTCTGTTGAATCAGTCGGAGGGACAATAAAAAAATAGGCATAAAGCAGAATATAAAATGAAATTCTGATCGAAAAATTATCTAGATTCAAAGTGAATTGCAATATCTATAACCTTCATGCGAAGTAATCACCACGCTCTCCGGGGGATTTAACTTTGAAATTGCAATAGATAAAAAAGTAATCCACCACAGGTTTGAGAGTATTTTTTTCGTGAATATTTCAGTCGAATTTATAAGTTTACTCGGACTGGCTTCACTCTGTCGCCCATTAAAGTAAATAGGTATTTTTTACTGAGAGAGAGAGAGAGAGAGAGAGAGAGAGGAGAGAGAGAGAGAGGAGAGAGAGAGCAAATAAACTTGAATTAAAGCCTAAAATGTCAAATCCAGATAATGAATCATTTTACCACGAGGAAGAAAAGCTTGTATAAGCTCATATATGTTTTTGCCTTGGTTTTTCTTCAGAGTCGTTACATATTTGTGAGATTTAATATTCCATTTTAAGCAATAAAAGGGCAGCGTCGAAGTAGGCTGTCAATATAATTAAAAATTGCGATTCCTGTAAGTTTTATTGATGGGGTTTTTACTTTGAAAGTAACGTTGTGACTTGAATAAAAAATTCAGAATGAAAAATAAAATTGATCAATATTTTTTCCGTGAAGTAAAAGTCTTATCGTTTTCATACGTAAATTGTTTCCCTTGTGTTTCAAGTTAGAATATTCATACTTGAAATATTATGTGATCAATTACTCCTTATTAGAACGTATGCATAAATTAAGGTTGTTTCTGATCATTTACTCTCTCTCTCTCTCTCTCTCCCTCGTCTCTCTCTCTCTCTCTCTCTCTCTATATATATATATATATAGATATATGCATGTGCATGTTTTTATAATTTCGTCCCCAAACCTCTCCTAATATTCGGAAATACACAACAGGTACACAAACAAAAATACATCATTATAAGTCAGTCCAAGAGACGACTGCAATCAAAAGAAGCGCTTCCTATTCAATGTATGAGAACATCCTATTTCTTCATGACCAGGATGCGTTGATGAGGCGCTTCTCCAGTCCAAGTTATAATAGAGTGACCAGGTAGAGTCATTTGTGGGGATAGCGGCTTATCCCCCCAAGAACCGCGTCACCTGGAGGTCATGTCAGGGCGAGAAGTCATCCAGCTACCATTTCATTCAAGTGTCGATCACAGGTCACTCCAGTCATCTCTGCAGTGATTTAGTTCGACATTCTTCGAATAAAACCATAGTTTTGATTATTTATATAATCTAGATTATTATTTAAATAATGCCAAACAACTGCGCCGTTTTTGGTTGTTATTCAAATAGTAGAAAAAAAAGGAGGTATCCTTTTTCCGATTCCCTCGTGATGAGGAAACAAGAAGGAAATGGGTTCATCGTTGTAAGAGAAAGGACAACTTTAACCCTACTACTCATCGCATATGTAGTAAACATTTTGAAGAAAATGCACATAAGACAGACCTGCAACAGGAACTTCTTGGATCACGAGCCCCAGCAATGAAATACAGACGTCTGAAGAGCAATGCAATCCCAACACTTCACATGCCTCATTCACAAGGATGGTAATCTTTCTTTTTAAATTTTTCAGTATTACTTGAAAACCTATTTACTTTTTTTTTTTAATTAGTCACACTATTTACACTCATAACAGCTGTTATCTGTTCTTATATATGGGGCTTTGTGTGTACAATATAGTAAATAGAAAGAGACTGTAAAGGGAAAACTTGGCATATTTCATTCCTCAGTCACGATCATATTAATACAGTCTTATGACAACTGATGCATATATATATATATATATATATATGTATATATAATATATTATATATATATATATATGTGTGTGTGTGTATATATATATATACATATATATATATATATATATATATATTATATATATATATATATTATATATATGTGTGTGTGTGTGTGTATGTGTGTGTGTGTAAGAGAAAGAGAGATATTAAAATGTTTTTCTTCTACATTTCAGATGATAGTGTATCCGGTACATCTCGAATGAAAGGATAAAAGAGGAAATCGGAAACGCTTAATTGCAGAAATGTTATCAGGTTGGTGAAAATGAGCTTGATGATTACAATAATGTTTCCTGTGGAGAAGACTATCCTGAAAGTGAAGAAAGGGTTCATACAGCAACACTAGAAGAGTTGCAGAGTTAATTGAACAGCGTTTACTCAAGAAAGAAATGATCACCTCACAAAGAAAGAGCAGTGGGATAAAAGAAAGGTTACGTTTGTTGGAGGATTTTAGAGATTATGAGAAATGAAGCATCATGTTGCAGAGCGTTTTTTAGAAAAAATGTTTTCTCCTTCACAGGTGCAAAACATTATGAGTTGCAGAAATGTGAAACGTTGGGCAGATGGTGACATTAGTCGTGCAATAAAATTGAAAAATTTGAGTCCTAAAGGTTATCGGTACTTACGTGATCGGTGCAAGATTCCTCTTCCCTCAGAAAGTACCCTAAGGCGTTGGGTATCAAAAATCATTGTTGACCCGGGATCTTGCACACAGTTTTTGAAATACTAAATGAAAAGGGCAAGGAAATGAAAGAATATCGTCGTTTATGTGTAATTCCTTTGATGAGTGTAGTGTTTCTCAAATCTGGTGTTATGACCAAGGATCAAAGACACTTTATGATCCTAATTCTCGGGGTACAGTGCATTATGATCAGAGGAATAACAGAATCTTGGAAACAACTAATATATTATAATTTTGATACCAAGGTTACCAAGGACTGTTATTTGATTTAATTACAAAAGTGGAGTCTGTCGGTTTTTCCTGTTGTGGCTATAGTGTGTGACATGGGTCCTACTAATATCAGTTTTATGGAACCGTCTCAATATAGGAACAGAAAATCCTTCATTTGAGAACCCCTTTGTACCCAAAAGAGAAATTCATGTCTCGCCGATGCTCCTCATTAATCAAGTTAGTGAGAAACAATTTTCTTGATTCAGGTTTTGAATTACAAAATAGAAATTTTGTTCTAAGTGGATGTGTTAGGGAAATTGTCAACCGAAGTAAAAGTGATTTGAAACCCACATATCGTTTAACAGAGAAAACACATAAATGTAACAGGTACACAACGTATGAGCATGTGAGGAAAGCAGTGCAGCTTCTTTCGGAAACAACATCTAAAGCTTTAGATTTTTATGGAAGTCAGGGAATTTTGAAGAGCATGTACAAGGGACTTTATAAAGCTTGCCGACTCCTCGTTTGAAGTGTTCAATTCAAGGGTACCTTATGACAGAAAAAAATCTAGACATGCCTATGGGATTCAACTGTCGGAACAGAATAAAATCCTTGACATATGAAGTGTACAGCTGAAAATATGCGAGTTTTGAAAAGTAATAGGATTTATCAGTTCCAAAAGGGACTTATTGTGTCATGTAAATCCTTGCCAAGGTTGCATGATATGTTGGAAGTAAATATGATGTATCATACATAATTACCTCCAGACTTAACCAAGATGGACTTGAAAACATGTTTGGCTGTCTTAGACGCAACTTATGATCATCCTACGCCAGGTTGAAGTCAAACACAGAATAAGGTCATATTTACTTGGCAAAGGAAACTCTATAACTGGAAAAAATTGTAACTCGATGAAGGAGTGCGATTCTTCAAATATGTCGGAAGGAATGTTCAGTCAAGAGAAAAGTTGTTGAAAATAATGATTCAAATTGAAACTGATCTTGAAAGAGAACTTATGATTTCTGCAATGGTGTTTGCCTCTACTGAAGATGAGAAGATGCCAGAAGAAGATTCAGAAAACTTTGAAAATGAATCTTATGAAAGAACTTTAGTGAATGTTGCAGACGAAGAGGGCCTTCGATATGTTGGAGGTTATGTGGCATCTAAATTTCCAGATTATTAGTTCTTAGGATGTAAACTTAAAAAAGGGAAGGTACCTGGATTAGTGCAGTAGAGCGACATGATGATAAATTAACGGAACCAAGTGCTGATTTTTTTGAAAAATTAAAGGTAATGGAAAAATTTTTTAAAACATACAATGGAGAAAATACACTGAGACCAGACAATGGAGTATTATACGATTTGGCACGCCATATTGAAAATTGTGTATCCTTGCCTTTTAAAGTAATAATGTTTTTTTGTTAGATGTCAGATGTTTTTTAGGATGAGAGTTTCTGAATGCCCAAATTATATCAAGTAGGCAAAAAAAGAAAAATATTCATAAATTAACTAAATAATGCCATAGATTTATTTTTTTACTTTTACTAAATATTTCTCATTTCTATTATGAAGCCAGATACTATTATGTGTCATCTATGTATATTTATGTTAGTTTATCAAATAATGTATTGTAAAATTATAAATAAGTGTTTGTAAATAAATACCAGGTCAATTGTTAATTGAATATTTTTCAAGACCTATCAAGCACCCATGATTTTGTATGTGCATTACAGTGACCTATATGAAATCAAAAGAACACCAAAGGTATGCAAGATAACAGAGGGAAAAGGACATCACACACACTTACAGACAGGCCTAATCCCTTCGACCTAAGGTACTTAAGTTCAGTTGTTCCTAGGATTGTACTTGCCTTG
>NC_090753.1:30699028-30701028 GCF_036898095.1 Palaemon carinicauda | reverse complement strand
TTTTATATATATATAGGTATATATACACAAAGATGGATACACGCATATATATATATATATATAAATATATATATATTATATATATATATAAGTATTATATACACAAAGATGGATACACGATATATATATATATATATATAAATATATATATATATAAATAGATATAGATATAGATATCTATATATATATATATATATATGTATAGATATCCTCTCTCTCTCTCTCTCTCTCTCTATATATATATATATATATAAAGTATATATACACAAAGATGGATACACGCATATATATATATATACAATATATATATATATATACATATATATATATATATATATCCCTTATATAATAAACAACAAGTATTTGGCTATATATATATATATATGCATATATATATATATATATTATACTATAGTACTACTATATATATATATATATATGTATATATATATATATATATACACACACATTTATTTCTGCTACGCTCAACTCTATCCATCCTTTAGGTAGGGGAGGGAGAGAGAGTAGTCATTGTTCCAACCGTGTTTCAGACAATTGTACATAATTCCTTTTGTATATATTATGCTTGTATCTTCGCTCTTCCCTCGCACTAAAACGAACATGAAAATTCCTGTCTGGTTTTTCCTCTATAATATTGTCTGTCTTGTGAACTTGTTATTTCCTGTTGCCTTGAAGTTTTGTATATAAGGAGAGTGTTCCACAATAATATAACTCAGTCGGTTTCCAATCTGCCTTTGAGTTCACACCCTTACTTGGCGCCGTCACATTGGGAAACCCCGGAAGTTGACTCGCTCCCACTGCCTTCCACCCCCACCCTCCCTCGCCCCTCCATCGTTGGTTCTATGACGGAGACAGACTCTACTGCAGTTGGCGCCGCGGCCCGCCCCATTGAAACTTTCACCGTTCGCCAGCAGAGAAGCGTTTGCTTGGTTTCAACGAGCTGAAGTCCACTTTCGTATCAGGGGCGTGACTGGGCTCAACCACCAAAGCGGATTATGTTCTCGCGGCGATCCCCGAGGACACCTTCCAGAAATATCCGACTGGCTTTGTGAACAAGAAGACACCCCAATAGCGTATGACGCCCTCAAATCATACCTTCTGCAGCAGTACTCCGCCGTCACCAGCCGCCCGTATAGCAAAGCTTTTTCAGCTCTCGCAACAACCGTTGGGGGACCAAAGGGCTTCGCTTGCCCTCAGGGAAATGACCAGTATCGCTCGCCTTCAACCTCCCGCAGACGGCTCTCCTCGTGAGGTAAACCTACTCCCGTGCCCTTTGGATACCCCGTTTACCTGAACCTGTACGCGCTGTCATACCCCGATGTCGATAGTTTACCCATAAAGGACTTGATGACCAAAGCCGACGCCCTTATGGACAGCCACTTCAAGACCTCCATCAACGCCTCCACCCCTGACAACGAGGATGCCTATTCAACGTCAACCGAAGCTGACATGAATGCCGTAGGACATACACTCTTACCCCGTGACGTGCCGAAGCGGCGACGAAGCCGCCCACCACCCACCAATCGCTCGCGCCCCAACGAACGACTCCTACAGCCCTGCTGCCATGGGAATGGTTGAACGTTTTCATCGCACCCTCAAAGCAGCTTTGATGTCCCGTTGCAAGGATTGCACCTGGTTTACTCAGCTTCCTTGGGTCCTCCTTGGACTAAGGACCACTCCTAAAGACGCCCTCGACGTCTCGGCAGCTGAAATGGTGTATGGCGATCTGTTGGTCGTCCCTGCCGAATTTTTTCCTTCTACAACCTCCTCCGACGATCTCCAGCGCATACGTCGCTGTCGTGGGAAAATTTAATCCGTGCCGCCAGACTTACAAGCCCCCAGCGGAGCATCACTTACCAATGGACTTTCACTCTGCAACTCACGTCTTCCTGCGCAACGACACCAGCAAGCCACCACTAACGCCCCCTTACACGGGCCCTTTCCTTGTGATCCGGCGTAGTCCGAAAGCATTCCTCCTA
>NC_090753.1:30686528-30689028 GCF_036898095.1 Palaemon carinicauda | reverse complement strand
AATTATATTCTACTATGTCAAAAACAGCTTCTATTTCAAACTTCTGCAATTTTTCGATTATTATATTTGATAGTTGTATATATATATATATATATATATATATATATGTTTATATATATATATATATATATATATATCTTCTTTGCCTACACCTTTTCCCCACTTCTATGTAGGGTCGATGTTTCTGGTCAGCTTTCTCCATCTACCTCTTTCCCACACCTCATCACCGGTTAATTCTTTAGATCGAAGGTCATCCTTGATACAGTACACCCACTTTCGCTTTGGTGTCCCTCTCCTTCTCGTTCCCTGTACCTCCATTTCCATCACTTCTTCTTCTTCTTCTTTGTCTACATCTTCTCCCACTTTCTATGTGGGGTCGATGTTTCTAGTCAGCTTTCTCCATCTACCTCTGTCCTACACCTCATCACCGGTTAATCCCTTTGATCGAAGGTCATCCTTGATTCAGTCCACCCACCTTTGCTCTGGTCTCCCTCTCCTCGTTCCCTGTACCTCCTCCATTTCCATCACTTTCCTCCCAATATACTGTTCATTTCTTCTCATGACATGACCATACCACATCAGTCTACTTTCTTGGATCTTATCTGATAGTTATCTAACTCCTGTGGTAACCCTAATTACTTAATTCCGTATCTTATCTCTTCTTGTCACCCCAAATATCCATCTCAACATTCTCATCTCTGCCACATCCATCTTCTTCTCCTCTGTCTTCTTTATTTCCCATGTCTCCTCTCCATACATCATTGCTGGTTTCACAACTGTCCTGTGTACTTTACCTTTCAACTTAACCCCTATTTTCCTGTCACATAGTACTCCACGTACTTTTTTTTCCAATTCTTCCATCCTGCTTGTATTCTGTGGTTTATTTCTGCCCCCAGAGCACCATCCTCTGCACCTGTTGATTCTAATATCTGAAATTTTCAACTCTTTTCAATCTCTCTCCTTGTAAACTAACTTCCCCCATTTTCGCCATTTTTCAATCTCAAATACTCTGTCTTTTTTTCCTGCTGATCTTCAATCCCCTATCTTCCATTTCTCTTCTCCACTCCCTCCAGTTTCTCTTCTACTACCTCTCTCCCAGCTTCAGCAGCAAAAAGCATACACCAATGAGACTGATCTCTAATTCTTGTGTTATTACATCCATGACCAGATCAAATAGGTAAGGTCTCAATGCAGACCCCTGATGTAGTCCCAGATTTACTGGAAACATTCTGTTAGGCCTATACTGCTCTTAACATTTGCTTCTGCCCTTTTATACATATCTTGGGTGATTCTTACGTATTTCTCAGGGACTTCCCTTTTCTCTCATACATCTCCACAGCTCCTGACGTGGTACACGATCGTATGCCTTCTCCATGTCAACAAAGACCATAATATGTAATCCTTTCTGTATCTCTCGATGTTTTTCTACCGTCTGCCTCAAAGCAAATATTTCTTCTACAGTCCATCTTCCAGGCATGAATCCAAATTGTTGCTCACCAATTGTTGTTCCATATCTGAGTCTCTTCTCAATGATCTTCTCCCATATTTTCATAGTATAGCTTATCAGCTTTATGCCTCTGTAGTTGCCACAGTCCCTGGATGCCTCCCTTCCCCTTACAGATAGGAATGATTAGGCTTCTTCTCTATTCCTCTGACATCTTCTCCTGATTGAAGATTTTCTGTGTCAGGTCCCACAAGATATCTATGCCTTTCTCTCCAAAACTCTTCCCATACCTCTTCTGGTATATTATCTGGTCGTGCAGCTTTATGTTTTTTATCTTCTTTACTGCTTGTTCTACTTCTCTTCTAGTCACTCCTATGGTAACTGCCTCGTTTGGAAGTCCATCTTCAAATACTGTTCTTGGGTTCTCCTCATTCAATAGTCCTTCAAATAAGTTTCCCACCTTCTTTTAATTTCATTCTCTTCTACTAGAACTCTACCATGACTATCTTTTATTTGCTTCATCTGTGTCAGGTCTTTAGATGCAGAATCTTGGGGCCTTAGTAATTCGTAATATTTTCTTCTCTCCTTCTGGTGTTTCCATCTCTTTATAGACTTCATTTAATGTCTCTGCTTAGCCTTTGCTACTGCTCTTCTTGCTTCTTTTCTTTGCTGTTTATAGTTTTCTTTATCCTGCTCTTGTCCTGATAGATCTGCCTTCTTCTTGCTTCTTTCTTGGTTTTTACCAGTTCTTGTACTCATCATTCCATCACCACGATTTTTTATCATTTGGGGGTCTTCTTCCTGATGACTTTCAAGTACTTCCTCACCGATCGTTAGAATCATTTTACTATTCTCTTGTTCCACCCATTCTTGTACATTATTATGTAATCTTACTGCTTCCAGCACTCTTTCCTTAAGTATGACTCTCAGTTCTTCCTCTTTCAATTTCGACCACATTAATCTTTGGATCCATTCTCGTTTTTTTACTTCTCCTGAAGTTCCTCAGTCTAAAATCAATTACCACTAACCTGTGTTGCTCTGCTACACTCTCCCACA
>NC_090753.1:30664028-30674028 GCF_036898095.1 Palaemon carinicauda | reverse complement strand
CACACACACACATACATATATATATATATATATATATATAAATTTATATATATATATATATATATATATATATGGAAAAATCTAAATTATTTTCAATAATATTGTTATGAGGGATATGGGTTTTTTAGGATTGAGAAAATATGAAATTGCAATAAGCAAAAAAAAAAAAAACATTTCATTAGTGGTAATAATACCCGTAATGACATTCTTTTAAGCCTAATTAGGATAGTAATGATAAAATTAAATTTGAGATGACATGGTTTTTGTCCACGGGGTATCAATCATTGACGTTTTCAAGTTGAAATAATTGAATAACTTTTCAGTTTGAAAAATGTTTTACCTTAGTTGAGATTTTAAATAATAAATTCGGTAATGCATTCCTAAAACCTTTTTATAGTACTTTTCTCAAAGTGAATAAAAAATAAAATATTATCCTTAAATATACAATTAAATAGGAATGAAAGCGAATGAATATTCAAATTTTCTAATAAATATATTCAGGATAATCTTTGTTTCAAACATGGTAAATACATTCTTATTTGAAAGAAATAATTTCTTGTTTATGAAAATAAAGTATATATTCACGAAAGGAGAAACTTCACTAAAAGATTAGTTAGTGAGGTAAATAAGATAAATTGTAATATTTTCTCCGCCAAACATAATAAAATTTGGAATTCATTATTCTAAAAAAGAATATTTTGCCCACAAAATTTCATATAATATTGAATGTATTTAAATCTTTGCTATTGAAAAATGATTTATTTTCTGATAATACATTCTTTTCCATAAAATATATCTACCCAGAAAATTACTAACACAAGTATTGAACAACAACATATACGAGAGAAACATTCTAAAATGCATTCTACCCCCAAAATTGTACTAAAAAATCATTGAAACAAATAGTGGTTAAAACTAAATTGAAATGTTTCTACTCAGGAAAGCAATAATACAAATAATGGTCAAATCAGAAATAGATATAAGACAGGAACATTCTAAAATACATTCTACTCAAAAGAATTTAATGAAAAAATCATTGAAACAAATGATTATTAAAACAAAAATAAAATATTTCTAATCAGGAGAGCAATAAAACAAATAATGATCAAATCAGAAATAGTTATGAGACAGGAAAATTCTAAAATAAATTCTAACCCCAAAAAATTCTTATAAAAAAACAATAAAAATAAGAAATGATAACAACTCTACAAGATGTACGGCAGGATGAGGTAACGGACTCTCGAGAGCTCGAAGACAAAGCAGACCAGAAGTCGTGAAAGAAAGAGCTGACTTGGGAGGAATCGAAAATGCTGCCATCGTTATTTACCATTGCGCTTTACAATTCTTTGTTTATTTCCTGTTTAACGTTTTTGCAAAAATCTATTAAACCTATTTTTTTTTTCTATCAATGGTAAAATTCCTGCGCCGTAAGAGCGATGTATAGACCAGGACGAATTCACTCAAAAGTGAATCATTAAGTGGAAAATAATATAAATTTTCCCGAAAACTCACTTGACATAGAAGTATCTCAAAAAGCTATTTGATTCGACCAAAACATCTCAACTCCCCTTTCCATTACCGTTGAAATCCAGTTAACAAGATTGGGACATTGTTTCAATCGATCTCACATTTTCGACGTTGATGATGATTTCAAGTATTTAGAATTTCTGTTTTCTATTTTCTTATCTATAAATGTTTTAAAGGTCGATTATGAATGGCAGAGGCAAGGAGCAGTGGCAATGCCCTAGTACAACAATACTTTAGAGACTGACCATATACTGCATACCTATATACATTATAATCAGTCCCTGTCTCCGCCCAAGCTAGGACCTGTGAGGGTCAAGTATATCTATGGGGTCCCCCAAACGGCCAATCCTTAACTCTCAAGACTGGTGAGGTTGCAGACAATGCGAAAAAAAACATCGAGCTTGACGGGGGTCTCGAACTCCCGTCCAACACATCACCAAAAATTGGTGTTTACAATAAGATAGCTCCAAATCAATATAATCATTATACTTGATTGCCTACAGATTATGATAGGTTTTCTTTTGATAAGTGCATTTGTCAGAAATTATTCATGATTTGTTAAAAAATTACTGGAAAATAGATTCAAGAGCAATGAATTGCATGAAATTACATTTCATAACAAAATGCAAATTATTTTGAATTCATATTTAAAAAATTTTAGGCGATCTATACGTCAATTGTAATCTATAGCGAATGTTATGCTAATTTAAAACAATACGTTTTCTATATTTGAGAGAGAGAGAGAGAGAGAGAGAGAGAGAGAGAGAGAGAGAGATCAAAGGTATCTATATCAGATAGCTATAGTTTCTTACACTTTAATTCTCATAAAACTATTTATTATCTGTTCCCACCAGTTTTTTAGTGGTAAAATCCTTCATAAATTCCTAAAATACCACTCACTCAAAGACCTTGTTTTATTACTCTGCAAATCTTTCCATCTTCCTCGGGAATATTCTTTGCGCATCATTAGCTTTGGAATACTCGAGATGTTCTCATCCAATGAATAGGAAGCGCTTCTTTTGATGGCAGTTTTCTCTTTGCTGAGGTATTTTCCTGTGTGTATCTGTTACGTATTACCGAAGATTAGGAAAGGTTTAATGACCAAATATACTGAAAAAGAAATAAATTATATAAAAATTCATATATAAGTGCACATACATGCACATATGTAAGTTTTATGAATATATATATATATTAATATATATATATATATATATATATATACATACATTCATATATATATATATATATATGTATATACATTTATATATATATATATATATATGTGTGTGTGTATATATGTACATATAGAGTATATATATATATATATATATGTATATATGTATATATAGAGTATATATATATATATATATATATCTATATATATATATATATATATGGTCTCAGTGTTCATAAATATCCTTAAATTTTGGCATATGTTGTATTAAGGAGTTATTGATTATTAAATATTTCTAGTATAAATTTTCTACAATGATACGCAAGGTTATATTTCACAGATTTGCCTTATGGGTCTCTCCACAAATAAAAAATATTCATAAATTCTGCTTTTCATAAAGATTTATTTTTTATTTTTGTCATATAGTTACTTTCAAGTAAAAAACACTATCAATAAGACTTACAGAAACTGCAATGCTTATGTTTCTTGACAACCTACTTCGAGGTTGCCCCTTTTAACACTAAAAAAGGAAGATTAAATCGCATTAATATGTAAGTATAGTTGCCTAATCCATGAAGAAGAGTGATGTGTTGAAATGAATTCGGTTGGATTACCTTAAAATAGGCTTAAACTTACTATTCAAATACTTATAACATATGGTGCCCAATGCTTACGTTTATCACTACTGGTACTTTCGGTACACCATAATCTAGTAAATTCGTTACCAGAACTCAGGAAGATTTTTATTTTATTTATTGTTTTAAGCTTAAAATACAGTTCAAAATAAAACTATTGTTGAGTTTTAGGTATTATACAATATAAAGATTGGATCACTGTTGCTATTTTTATTTGAAGTGTTTACCTAACAAATGATTCGTATCCTTCATCAGCTCTTAATATCCCCAGCATTTGCTCTAAATGTTCAGTTTTAGCGAATATAAGTAAGAGATTAGTCATCAAGTTGATAAATTATGAGATGCGCAATGAATAAAAAAATCAAAATAAAGAGACTTTACTTACGAAACTGGCAGTTTCTTTCGCATCAGGATAAACATTAAGAACATCTAAAGAATACCTTATGGAATGCTAAATAGCTGTTCATGTATATGCAAATAAAGTATTGAAATAAGAGATCATATTGAGTTTTATTTTAATTAATTTTTGTTTAAACTTTTTTGGAATTATTAAATATTAGAACAAAAAATCTATAAAACCGTTCTGATGTCAATTGTGCTTCGTTTTCTCTCAATCATTTATCCACTTTATGCCGTAATATAAGAAATACTATAATTATACATTATTTAAAATCTATGTGAAAGTGTTGTAAAGGTCATACAAAATCAAAAGGATGTTCATTCTTTTTCTTAAGGGTAAATATTCGTTATGATATAGTGCCTTCTTGAAACAGCTCTTTTAGGTAGTAGATTTTGAAACAACCATATGCCCTGATTCCAACTTGCAGTACTTAGTCGATTTAATGTAAAATAAGAGAATAATG
Organism: Palaemon carinicauda; assembly: GCF_036898095.1. NCBI lineage: Eukaryota > Metazoa > Arthropoda > Malacostraca > Decapoda > Palaemonidae > Palaemon > Palaemon carinicauda. The sequence continues at coordinate 30,669,826 of NC_090753.1, read as the reverse complement.
CACAGAGCTACATGAGCTAAGTAAGAACCATTCACATTTTGAAAAGCAAAAATAAGATTCAATATTTTATTAATAAGGGTTTTATTGCGATTTAAATTCTAGATTTATGTTAAACACAATTTTCATTTTATATATAAAACCAATGAAAGTTTATATCCTAATTAAAAACTCAATATTTCCATTAATCGGTTCGTAATTTCTAATTACTTCGTACCAACCCAGCTTTGCCAAAAGTTCAGTCTGGAATTTCTTTCCTGACTTTCTTTTATCTCTCACAATATTTCTCAGTTAATCATCAATATTTTGAAATATGAATTATCATTATCGCGTTTATCTTGCTGCATAAGTTTAATGAATTTTCATTGTATTATTATAGTTGAATAAAACATTTTTTTTTTTTTTTATGAATGAGGGATTTTAGGCTTCTGCTTATAAATGCCAATAGAGGGCCATAGTAATGGCTTTGTCGGAAAGGAATACCGGATAAATCCGGTTTTAAGGAGCGAATGGGGAGGCATTGTGTTAATTTCTTAGCTAATAAGAATCCAGAGAAGGTCTGTTAGGATCCTCTCAACCAATAGGAGGTCATCAACATTCAGTATCAGTAAACTATCAATCAAAAGCTGTTTGGTCCTTAAATTATGCAAAAGAACCAAAGGCCAGTTTATGAAATATAAAAAAAAAAATATGAATAAATAAATAAAATAAATAAAAAAAGTTGGTATGGATAAAATCCTCGAAAATAATAGTTTTGAAAACTGATTAAAAAGGATTTTATTTATCTGTAATAGGATAGATGAAAAATTACTTAAAATCAAGCGATAATAATAATTGATCTTTTTCAGGTAATTCAGATATGGATAGGCAATTGCATAAAAGGATGTAATTATTTTCAGATAGTGTTTTATTTTACATTTAATGAAAATTTCAAAGCTTTCCTAAGACTATTGATCGGCAGTTGCACCTTTCTATCGGCAATATCATGCGCTGGATCATGGAAATAGGAAAATATTGATATGAAAGCAAAAGGGTGTTTCCAATTGGTCTAACAAGGTTGTATTAACTGCTGGGAGGATTAGCCCAATTTAATTTCATCCAGGTGGTCTCCATATATAAGCTTTCACTATCCACTCCTTTCTTATTTCCACTGTACACCTTCAAGAGGGCCAATGTGTATTGGTCGAAATGTAGTGATTTATTTGTATTTCTTTTGTTTCTTTTAAGGGCTTTTTTGATGAAACATGTTAAAATTTTCGATTACAGTTAGAAGTTAGACGCATCAGCCATCATGGAACAATGACTCGGTTGCCTCCGCCTTGTTGTCTCGATTTCAGTAAATTAAATAAAGCTGATCCATTTTGTAAATGTGGTCACTTACAGATTCGTGCTCACCTGCATTGGTATTTCTGTATCCCGTTTAAAAGAAAAAGATTCTTTTTTATTATTACAAGTTATTTTAAGGACAGTGAGGAAAAATAGTATCGTGTATCATCAATACAAGACACTCTGTTTTCCCATTTTCTTCACTTTACTAGTTTCCTAGGACATTGGAAAAAAATGGTCCAATGTTGTTGTTTAAGAAAAAAAAATACAACAAATACTTATTTTCTTTTCTGCTTTACTAGTTTTTTTATGAACATTGAATTTTTTTTTATTTTTACTAAATTTTCAAGTAGAGTAAAAATTCATCTTTTGTTGTTTTTTAATGAACAGCGAACATTACATTTCCCTACAAATAAGACCTTCATTGTAGTTTGTGAATCAATACTTATGAACCAATTGAACCGAAATTAATGAATTTGAAAAAGCCCTCGTAATCACCAACCCGTGAAACAAATCCTAACAAAAATTCATGAGGAATGCAGACTCAAATTCACTTAATGAAATGGAAATAGGACTCTTAAAACCAAAAATGCTGTTGATGTCTCCATGTGGGAAATGGAAATAATTCCCTTTTTATTGTAACTGAACCTTCCTCGTCCGTTGGGTAAATAGCTTCATTACTTATTTAGGTTATTTTTCTGGATAGTAGGGAATGCGTTCTCGGATTTCATTCCGCATCGGGGACAAAATATCTGTCCATTTATCTCTGCCTCTTTTTTTATTCTGCTTTTATTTCAACTCGTGTGATTTTTTTAGTGGAATCTCGTCTCTTGGATATATATATATATATATATATATATATATACAAATATATATATATATATATATATATATACATATATATATATATATATATATATATACATATATATATGTCTGTGTATATGTATAGACATATAATTTTCTTATTACTGGTATCGCCCTTAATAGCTAATCTACAATGCTAGTTAGAAATGGAGGATGTTATAAGACCAACAGCTCCAACAAGGAAAATAGTTGAGTGAGGAATGGATGCAAGGAAACACATGGAATAGCTTGTCTGGGTTTACCCTTAAGAAAGTGAATTCTAACCCGAGATACCAGAAGACCATGGTACAGAGGTTATGGCACTACCAAAGTCTACCGAACAATGGTTTGATTTAAGAGTGCCCTTCTCCTAGAAGAGCTGCTAACCTTGGAGACTTTATCAATTATAATAGCATTTGTCCTAATATATAGAAATTAGGAGTGATCAAAACATTATTGCAAAAGGGATATCAAATTTGCAGTGACTGCGAATCATTTCACAATGAAATTGCAAGAATTAAGAAAACATTAACTAATAACTTTCTTATACAAGTTATTGATAACACTCAATTTCAACCGTATATTTTTAAATTGCCGAAGTTTTGTATCATCGTGTGATGATATTAAGGTTTTATGTGTTTGTGTAAAATTTCTTATATTTTTTTTAAATACCAACTGGCTTGGATGTGCAATTAACCTTTTCATTCTTGACTCAAGGTAATAACTTTTTTCTTGTTCACGCTTATAGTATTTTACTTTGATAATTGTACCAGTTATGAATAGTTATCTTACTATTTATACAAAAGTAACATTTCGATGAAATATTGTTTAAGAATTTAGTTTAGCATAATTATGGGCGGAGTACAGTCCAAAGGCTCGCTGTATTAAATAGAGAAACAGAGGAAATAACTTCAAGATGGCTATCTTTTATTACTTAAGAACTTTGTTTATCAAATGTTTTTTTCCACTAGCTAGATAAAATGAAAAAAAAAAATCTGATAGATCATAAAAAGTTTGTCAAGTGGTTTTGATTTACAAGGTTTGACGTTGGCGAAGAAACGGCCCTGAAGAAAAAGCAAGACAAAACATATATGAGCTTATACAAGCTCTTTTTTCTCTTGGTAAAAATTATTCATTATCTGGTTTTATCATTTTAGGCTTAATTTAAGTTTATTTGCATATCATCTCTCTCTCTCTCTCTCTCTCTCTCTCTCTCTCTCTCTCTCGCGTGTGTTAAAAATACCTATTTACTTTAATGGGCGACAGAGCGAAGCCAGTCCAAGTAAACTAAAATATTTACGACAAAATCCTCTCGGACATGTGATGAATCACTTTTTATCTGTTGCAATTTTAAAGTTAAATCACCCGGAGAGCGTGGTGATTATTTTGCATGAAGGTCATAGATGTTAAAATTCACTTTGTATCTAGATAATTTTCTAATGAGAATTTCATTTAATATCAGGATTTCATTTAATATCAATTGGAGATTTGGTTGCCATGAATAATACCTCTCTCTCTCTCTCTCTCTCTCTCTCTCTCTCTCTCTCTCTCTCTCTCTCTATGGTGCATCTTTACATACGTCAATACACATATTCATTTATCTATATCTTTGTCCCCTTATATAAACACATGTATATATATTTATATATAAATCTAAAGAAATATATACATACTGTATATATATATGTATATATATATATATATATATATATACACACACACACACACACACACATATATATATATATATATATAACATACATATATGTATATATATATATATATATATATACATATATGTATGTATATATATATATATATATATATATTTATATATATATATATATATATACATACATATATGTATATATATATATATATATATTATGTTTATATATATGTATATATATATGTATATATACATAAATATATTATTATTATTATTATTATTATTATTATTATTATTATTATTATTATTACTAGCTAAGCCAAACCCTAGCTGGAAAAGCAAGATGCTATAAGCCCAACGGCTCCAACAGGGAAAAATAGCTTGGGGAGGAAAGTAAATGAGGAAATAAATAAACGATATTAAAAGCAATGAAAATTAGAATAAAATATCTTAAAAACACCAGCAACATTAAAAAAGATTTTTTGATATACAAACTATAAAAGGACTTGTGTAAGCCTGTTCAACATAAAGATACTTTCTGCGAATTTGAACTTTTGAAGTTCTTCTGATTCAACTACCCGATATGGAAGATCATCCCACAACTTGGTCACAGCTGGAATAAAACTTCTAGAGTATTCTCTATTACAGAGCCTCGTGATGGAGAAGGCCTGACTATTAGAATTAGCTGCCTACCTAGTATTACGAAAAGGATGGAACTTTCTGGGAAGATTTGAATATAAAAGATAGTAAGAATTATGAAAAATCACATGCAAAATGCATAATGAACTAATTGAACAACGCTGACAGATATCAATATGTAGATTAGGGATAAGGAATTTAATAGACCGTAAGTTCCTGTCGAACAAATTAAGATGAGAATCAGCACCTGAAGACCAAACAGGAGAAAAATACTCGAAACAAGGTAAAATTAAAGAATTGAAACACTTTTCCTGAATAGATTGATCACCGAAAATCTTGAAAGACTTCTTAATAAACCCATTTTTGTGCAATGAAAGAAGACAGAGACCTGATGTGTTTCCCAAAAGTAAATTTCTTGTCGAGAATCAAACTTAATATTTTAAAAGTCGTGCAAAGTTAAAGATGTTGAGGAGCCATGGTTCTTGACTTACTCACAATCATACTTTGAGTTTTGTTAGGATTCAGCTTCATACCCCATAATTTGCACCATGCACTGATTTTAGCTAGGTGTCTATTAAGGGATTCAGCAACCACAGATCTACATTCAGGAGATGGAATTGATGTAAAGAGAGTAGCAGCATCTGCATATGCAATATACTTGTTTTCTTTACCAAACCTCATGGCATGTGTATATAGTATAAAAAATAATGGTCCAAGAACACTACTCTGAGGAACACCAAATATCACATTCCTATACTCACTATGGTGACCATCAATAACAACTGCTTGCTATCTATAACCTAAAAATTCAACAATGATGCTAAGAAACGACCCACCCACTCCCAACTATTTGAAATTTTAATATAAAGGCCTCATGATTAACACGGTCAAAGGCAGCACTAAAATCAAGGCCAATCATACGAACTTCCTGACCAAAATCAAGGGATTTCTGTACAGCATTGGAGATTGTACGAAGGACATCACATGCTCTAAGGCCTTTACGAAAACAAAATTGCAAACCGGGGAACAGATGATTACCTTCAGCAAACCCATTAAGACGTGTTGCCAAAAGACCTTCAAAGGCTTTAGATAATATGGGAGTTATGGAAATTGAATGGTAATCAGTTGAACTTGAGCTACCAAAAACACGTTTACATAGAGAAGTAACATTACCAATTATCCAACAAGGGCTAAAAGCTCCTCTTCTTGCTAACTTGCGCAAAATAACAGATAACTTTGGATATAAGAAATTTGCAGTTTGTATAAAAACCCAAGAAAAATACCATTTGAGGCTACACCTCCATTAGCATCAATATCGATC
>NC_090753.1:30654028-30659028 GCF_036898095.1 Palaemon carinicauda | reverse complement strand
AATTGTGTTTGCATGCACCGCTATACTGCATGTATTTTAGCTGCATTGCAATACTCTTTGTTACTGTCATATCTATCATTTTTGTATCCATGATCCGAATTTCTTTAGAATAATGTATCACAATTGTGTATCTTGATACCCTTTATAACACAGGGTTCTATTTAAAATTTTGACGTCATCTTGTTCTGACCTCTTTCAAGAAAAAACTCGGGGATTTCCGTTCATCTTGGATATTTAGGGCACCAGATTAACTGGAGTAAGTCATCTTCGTTTTTTTAAAAGGGTCTGTCAATACAGAAGGAGGATTCTGGAATCGGCCATCATCAATCAAACAACTGCAATGAACTTATCCGAAGGACAATTGGACGTTTACATGGTGGACAACACCCTTCTCAACCCAATTATAAAAACGATAATCCACCAATACTGACCACCAGATAATTATACTGTACATCAAAGGTCAAGGCATCTTCGATTCGGCTCAAGAATAGGAAGACGCACCTGGATGGATTGGGCTAATCCTTCCAGCACTTAATACAATCTTCCCAGAACAATTGTAAACACCTTTTTGCTTGCACACACACACACACACATACACACACACACACACACACACACACATATATATATATATATATATATATATATATATATATATATATATATATATATATATATATATATATATATACACATGATATGCATATCGATTTATATTTATATATAACATTTGCAAAAAAAAAATCATAACTTCTGTGCTGGGGAGGATACTTGAGAGGGTATATTCTCACGGGTCATCAGAGAGACTTGGAGTGTTAATATTTCATTATTTTCTACCGAGTCTAGTTGATATATTTTCCTCTTTATGAAACCTCTGCTTCACCTGGGATCCAAAAATAACTTTTAAAACTCAATCTCCCAAAACGCAGCTTACAAGACGTCTTCATCTTCATCCCACAAGGCGTCATGCTCCCTCGGAAGTGCAATGCAGAAGTCATTTCCGCTTCAGCATCTGGTGGGTTTACTTTCACAGGATCAATTCTAAATCTTTCATTTCCGGTCTGGATGTGAATCTCATCATCCTTACCCATTTATTTCTCACTGATATATTTCTCATGACTCGTAATACATTTTTGCATCCGTGCATGAAATCATATTTCTTTCTTATGCGTGGCAGGAATTACTTTTCGTGGCGGTGGACATTTCTGATTTTGAAATAGGAATCTCAACTCAAATTATCTTCTTTGATAATCTAAAAAATTAATCATATATATATATATATATATATATATATATATATATATATATATATATATATATATATATATATATATATATATATACATATACCAAAGGCACTTCCCCCAATTTTGGGGGGTAGCCGACATCAACAAATGAAACAAAACAAAAAAAAGGGACCTCTACTCTCTATGTTCCTCCAGCCTAACCAGGGATTCAACCGAGTTCAGCTGGTACTGCTAGGGTGCCAGAGCCCAACCTCCAACATTATCCACCACAGATGAAGCTTCATAATGCTGAATCCCCTACTGCTGCTACCTCCGCGGTCATCTAAGGCACCGGAGGAAGCAGCAGGGCCTACCGGAACTGCGTCACAATCGCTCGCCGTTCATTCCTATTTCTAGCACTCTCTCTGGCCTCTCTCACATTTATCCTCCTATCACCCAGAGCTTTCTTCACACCATCCATCCACCCAAACCTTGGCCTTCCTCTTGTACTTCTCCCATCAACTCTTGCATTCATCACCTTCTTTAGCAGACAGCCATTATCCATTCTCTCAACATGGCCAAACCACCTCAACACATTCATATCCACTCTAGCCGCTAACTCATTTCTTACACCCGTCTCACACTCAGCACTTCGTTCCTAACCATATCTACTCGAGATACACCAGCCATACTCCTTAGACACTTCATCTCAAACACATTCAATTTCTGTCTCTCCATCACCTTCATTCCCCACAACTCCGATCCATGCATCACAGTTGGTACAATCAGTTTCTCATATAGAACTCTCTTTACATTCATGCCCAACCTTCTATTTTTTACTACTCCCTTAACTGCCCCCAACACTTTGCAACCTTCATTCACTCTCTGACGTACATCTGCTTCCACTCCACCATTTGCTGCAACAACAGACCCCAAGTACTTAAACTGATCCACCTCCTCAAGTAACTCTCCATTCAACATGACATTCAACCTTGCACCACCTTCCCTTCTCGTACATCTCATAACCTTACTCTTACCCACATTAACTCTCAACTTCCTTTTCTCACACACCCTTCCAAATTCTGTCACTAGTCGGTCAAGCTTCTCTTCTGTGTCTGCTACCAGTACAGTATCATCCGCAAACAACAACTGATTTACCTCCCATTCATGGTCATTCTCGCCTACCAGTTTTAATCCTCGTCCAAGCATCGAGCATTCACCTCTCTTACCACTCCATCAACATACAAGTCAAACTACTACGGCGACATCACACATCCCTGTCTCAGCCCCACTCTCACCAGAGACCAATCACTCACTTCATTTCCTATTCTAACATATGCTTTACTACCTTTGTAGAAACTTTTCACTGCTTGCAACAACCTTCCACTAACTCCATATAACCTCATCACATTCCACATTGCTTCCCTATCAACTCTATCATATGCTTTCTCCAGATCCATAAACGCAACATACACCTCCTTACCTTTTGCTAAATATTTGTCGCATATCTGCCTAACTGTAAAAATCTGATTCATACAACCCCTACCTGTTCTAAAACCACCCTGTACTTCCAAGATTGCCTTCTCTGTCTTATCCTTAATCCTATTAATCATTACTCTATCATACACTTTTCCAACTACACTCAACAAACTAATACCTCTTGAATTACAACACTCATGCACATCTCCCTTACCCTTATATAGTGGCACAATACATGCACAAACCCAATCTACTGGTACCACTGACAACACAAAACACATATTAAACAGTCTCACCAACCATTCAAGTACAGTCACACCCCCTTCCTTCAACATCTCAGCTTTCACACCATCCATACCAGATGCTTTTCCTACTCTCGTTTCATCTAGTGCTCTTCTCGCTTCCTCTATTGTAATCTCTCTCTCATTCTCATCTCCCATCGCTGGCACCTCAACACCTGGAACAACAATTATATCTGCCTCCCTATTATCCACAACATTCAGCAAACTTTCAAAATATTCCGCCCACCTTTTCCTTGCCTCCTCTCCTTTTAACAACCTTCCAATTCCATCTTTCACTGTCTCTTCAATTCTTGCGCGAGCCTTCCTTACTCTCTTCACTAGTTTCCAAAACTTCTTATTCTCTTCATATGACTGACCCAATCCCTTACCCCACCTCAGGTCAGCTGCCCTCTTTGCCTCACGTACCTTGCGCTTTACTTCCACATTTTTCTCTCTATATTTTTCATACTTCTCTATACTATTACTCTGCAGCCATTCTTCAAAAGCCCTCTTTTTCTCTTCAAGTTTCACCTTCACTCCTTCATTCCACCATTCACTGCCCTTCCTCATGCTGCGTCCAACAACCTTCTTGCCAAATACATCACTTGCAACCCCAACAAAATTTTCTTTTGCTAACTTCCACTCCTCTTCTAAATTACCAGTTTCTCTTACTCTCACCTCGTCATATGCCATTTTCAACCTTTCCTGATATTTACTTTTTACCCCCGGTTTTGTTAGCTCTTCAACCCTTACTAGCTTCCTTTTACATCCACCTACTCTATTCCCCCACTCTTTTGCTACAACTAATTTTCCTTCCACCAAAAAATGATCAGACATACCGTTAGCCATACCCCTAAACACGTGCACGTCTTTCAATCATCCAAAAATTCTTTTAGTTATCAACACATAATCCATTAATGCCCTTTCTACTACTCTTCCATTTGCCACTCTTACCCATGTATACTTATTTTTATCTTTCTACCTCTCCAGTGCCCACTCTAGCATTTAAGTCACCCATATATATGTATATATATATGTGTATATAGATAAATATAAATATATATATATATATATATATATATATATATATATATATATATATATATATATATATATATATATATATATATATATATATATATATTATATATATATATATATATATATATATATATATATATATATATATATATATATATATATATATATATATATATATACATATATATACACTTTTTGTATATACATTTATATATATGCTTATTCATATATATATATATATGTATATATATATATATATATATATATATATATATATATATATATATATATATATATATATATATATATATATATATATATATATATATATATACATATATTTATACCAATCGTTGTCGAGAAAAATGTAGTTTTAGATGTGTTTTGAACAGTAAAATTAATGACCAATTTAAGTGTACTATAACTATCAATGTATGTTGTGCAAGATCGTAAAACTCCATTATAGGTGACGTGTCCTAAGTCTGATAGATGAGGTATTGTAAGTCATATGGTAAGTGGACATTTCCATCTCAATGATTTCCACTAATTTATTAGTTTAAGCATACTGACAAAGCAACATTGCATTACTCGATTAGAAGAAATTCAGGTTCAGGTTCAGGTTCTGGGGTGAGGCATAGCCTTTACAAGAAGTGGCAGTACCAATCATGCACTCCCAAGGACAATATGATACTTGTCTGAAGAGTATCCCGCTGTGCAAAGCGTATTCAAAAACTTTATTTAATTGAGTAAAAAAAAACCCCTATATTATGATGTCTCATAATCCGTCGACATAGGACATAATTACTGATAGGTGAAAGAATACGTCTGTTTGTGTGTGCTTGTAGCGAAGTTGGACTTTATGCCAATAAAATAAAAAATCAAGATGTCTATGTATATGGGGTTTAACACAATAGACACTGCTGCTGCGGGAAATGAATACGAAAGAGCAGATGGTTGTAGGGAGGTCGATGAA
>NC_090753.1:30629028-30649028 GCF_036898095.1 Palaemon carinicauda | reverse complement strand
CGAATAAAATGGGTAAGTTTGAACCCAAGGTTTCCCCTCTGACCAGCTGTCCTCCTCTAAAGTCTGAAGTTCTATGAAGATAGACCTTTAAGGACTCCACTGGACATAGAGATGCATCTTCCTTCAGAGGGTAGATTCTCTAGGGACCCCACCTGTTGGTGGGTAGCTTGTTCTTGGCAAGAAACACTGGGTCTGGTAATGGATTCAGGTCTCCCCCTTTCAAGAACTGAACGTGGCCTTCCTCTCTCAAGAGAGCCACTATTTCATTAACTCTAGCCCCCGAAGCGAGTGCAAACAGAGACATAACTTTTTGAGTTAAATCCTTCAAAGTGCACTCCTCATTATTCAATATTGATGCAAATGAGGAACCTTATCCAGTGCCCATGAAATGGGTCTTGGAGGTGCTGAAGGTCTAAGCTTAGCACCGACCTTCGGAATTTTGTTAAATATGTCGTTAGAAAGGTATATAGTATCGGTCTTGTCGAGGCAGACTTGCACGTTGATATTGTGTTGGCTGCTAAACCTTACTCATGGAGGTGAATGAAGAAAATAAACAGAAGTCTATCAAGATTTCTTTTGGTTTCTTCGCCTTGACAAAAGACACCCACTCTTCCATGATGACTCATATTGTCTTCTCGTAGATTTGGACTTAAATTTCTCCAAAAAGTCTATACTGTCTCTTGATATCCCGCTTTTTTTTCTCATCGCTAGGGAGAGAAAATCATGAGAAGCAGGTTCCGGGTTTTCTGTGATGAAGCGAAGACAGTCGACTTCTGTACTCGCTGAGTTAGGGTTGGATCCGGTAGCCGTACAAACTTCAGTCGTAGTTCCAATACCAGAGGGAACCAAACGCTGTTTGTCCACTTGTGGGCCACTATTGCTGCTTTTCCTTTGAAGGATCTCATGTTGAGGACCTTCAAAAGGAGGTTGTGCGGAGGGAACAGGTAAATCCTGGACAATCTGTTCCAGTTTAGGGACATAGCGTCTACTGCTTCCGCCAGCGGATCCACGTACGGGGACACATAACGATGTGTTTACTTGTTGTTTTTCGTCGCAAAGAGGTTTATCTGCAGTTCCGGAACTTGACTTTAGATGAAGGAGAACGATCCTGTGTCTAGGGATCATTCTGACTCTATCGGTGTGAACGTGGAGAGAACGTCCGCTGTCACGTTGCGGACCGCTTGAATGTGAAATGCTGACAGGTGCCATTTCTTTTTTTCCGCCAAACGCAATATGGCCAACATCACTTGGTTGATTTGAGGCGATCTTGACCCTTGTCGATTCAGGCATCTCACTATCACCTTGCTGTCTAGAACCACTCTTATGTGGGTCGAGTGGCCAGGAGAAACTTTCTTTATTGTCAGAAGTACTGCCATGGCTTCTAGAATGTAGATGTGAAATGACTTGAAAAGATTGGACCAAGCTTCCTGGACTCTCTTCTGGTGTAAGTGGCCTCCCCAGACTTCCTTTGAAGCGTCTGTATGGATAGTAACTTATGGGGGAAGAGGTTGAAGACGTATCGATATCTTCATTTGCTTGGCTTTGGACCATGGCTTGATAGGTGTTCGCAGTTGAGTCGGTTGTGGTGTCATCAGATCTCTTCGCGCGTTTGATGCATATTTTCTCCAGACTCCTGTTGCATCATTTAGCTGTGCTCTTAGCACTGGATCTGTTATCGAAGCAAACTGTAGAGAGCCCAGCACTCTCTCCTGTTCGCATCTTGATATCAATTTGGATTTCAATAGTCTCTTGACAGATCCTGCTATTTCTTTCCTCTTCTTCCCAGGAATGGAAAGGCGACGTGAATCCTAATTCCAGTGGATTCCCAACCACCTAAATTTTTGAGCTGGAGATAGTCGAGACTTTTTGATGTTGATCTTGAATCCCAGATGTTCCAGGAACTGGGTCACTATCTTAGAGACTTGCATGCATTCTGTCCTAGATGCTGCCCACACCATCCAGTCGTCCAAGTAGGCCACTACTAGGATCCCCTTTAGGCGTAATTGATGGACAGCTGGGTTCGCAAGCTCCGTGAAAATCATTGGGGCTATGTTTAGCCCGAATGGTATAGCTCTGAAGGCGTAAAGTCTTCTTTGTAACTTGAACCCTAGGTAGGAGGAGAGGTGACGATTAATTGGAACATGCCAATAAGCGTCTGACAAGTCTATGGAGACGGTGTATGCCCTTTTTGGGGCAGTAGGGTCCTTATGTGTTGAAGTGTGAGCATCCTGAACTTGTAGTTCACTATGAACTTGTTGAGTGGCGACAAGTCCAGAATGACTCAGAGTTTTCGGAGTCCTTCTTTGGAACACAAAACAGCCTTCCTTGGAACTTGATGGACTTTACTTTTTGGATTACTCTTTTCTCTAAGAGTTCTCGGACATATTCTTCCAGAACGGGGGTAGAGTGTTGGAAGAACTGAGGAAATGGAGGTGGAGGACTTTTCCAGCTCCATCCTAGTCCATTCTTTATTAGGCTGTGGGCCCAGGGATTAAAGGTCCAACGATCCCTAAATAGATGTAGTCTCCCTCTTACTAGAAGCATCTCACTTCTGCTGTTGTGGACCTGAGGCCTTGCCTCCTTGACTGCATCCTCCCCTGAATCCCCTTCCTCTTCAAGGGCGTCTAAAAGAACCTCTGGCTGTTCCTCTAGCTTTTGAATAAAAGGAAGAAGTCTGCCTTTCAAAACCTGGGTTAAAAACCGGCGACTGTGTCGCCACTTGTTGAGGTACTAACTGGTACGTGGTTGGAGGTTGTGTCACTATCTGAGTCACCGCGGTCGCAGGAAGTTGCTGTTGTTGCTGTCGGTAGGGCTTAGCCGGCCGAGAGGATAGCCTAGGCCCTTTTGTCTTCTTCTTGGGTTGGGGACCCTCAACTGGAGAAGACTTTCTCTTAAGGTTTGAGCCCCACTTTCGGGGAAGGTTCCTATTCTCCATGGTGACTTTGTCTACTACCTCTTTAACTACTTCGTTGGGAAAGAGGTCCTTACCCCACATGCAAGAGGAGAGAAGCTTCCTCGGTTCATGCCTCACCGCAGCCGAGGCGAACACGGACTCTCTACAGGCTCTCCTAGCTTTAACAAAGCTATAGAGATCCTTCGTGACTGTGGCCAGATGGGCTTTGGCCACTACCATGAACATGTCCTGTTTCTTGGGGTCACTTGCCATCGTTTCTAACGTCGTTTGCAATGACATCGATGCTGCAAGTCTTTCTTTTGTCTCTTGCTCTCTGCGCAAGAGAAACTCCGATAGCTTTGGAAGTTCCTCACCAAACTGACGTTCGGCAATATTAGCTTCCAACATCCCGACTGAGAAGGTAAGGTGAACGTCGTTCCAGTCTTTTTGGTCCAATGGTAAGGTCAGGGATAACAGCTTGCATTCCTCCAGGGAGGGGCACAGTTTCCCTGCCTCCGCCGCCTTCAAGGCTGCCTTATATCCCTTTTCCATGAAGGGAAAGGCTCTGGTTGGAGAGGCCACAAAGGAGGGAAGCTTCCTACTCAAAGATAGCACCTTTGAGTTCGTGAAGCCCCTCTCTTTCATCGAGCTCGCTAATAATGCCTGTGCTTTACTATGGTCAAGGACTATGACCTCCTTCGGCTCCGTTTCCTCCTTTGAGGCTGGCTTCTTCCTAAGAAGGACATAGCAGTCCGGGTAAGAGTCTTTGTTGGGCCAAAATTCCACATCTTCCAAAGGAACTGAGCCCAACTTCTCCGATATAACAATCTTCCCGGTTGTCATTGGCATGTGTTCGGCATACCTCCAAGGATTGGTATCCGAGCACAAAGGAAGATCCTTCATGTTGAGTCGCTTCTGGGGCCCACGTGATGCTGCGAGTCTGCGTATCTCCAGTTTCGTCGCAGCTTCCTTTTCATCATTCTTCTTTTGTATTTGTTGAATCATTTAAACAATAGAAGAAAGAGTCCTTCCCAGATCATCTGGGATAGCAGACGATGTAGAGGGAACAGGTTCTGGGGTCCGAACCGATGTAACCAACACCTCGTCGATTTTTTCCTCTTCTATTTCTGGAGCCTGGGTCAGCTCCTCCTGACCTTCTACCAGAAGGTCCTTCTCTTTATAATCCAATACCTTTGACATCTTATCGTACAATTGGACGTCCTTAAGGGCGGGCGAGACTTCAGAATCTACCGGATTCCGGACAGTTGGTATCTCCTCATGAGGCTGAGGGATGACTGCATCAGCCGATGCCTTAGGGAAAAGGTAAGCCCTCATCTTCTCGTATGGAAGGTAGGGGCCTGAAGTGTTTTTTGAAAATGCCTCACTCAGGTTCGCAACTTTTCCCTAGCAGCATCCCTTGACTCCGCCGACTTAGGGGTGGCAAATTCCTCGGTAATCAGGTTGGAACATATAGTACATACCTGAGGGTCCCAATACCGGAGATCTCCTTTGGAGACTGCGCATGCTGTGTGCCTCCTGCATAACTCATATCCATATAAGTTCTTACTGCGGACATTGCAGAACATACTCCCACACTTTGGATGGTCTTCCTGTAAAGAGAAGAGAATCCATGAGTATCAAGTGAAGGCTTTTCACTTATTATTAATACATGTAGCTTATACAGTAAAACTAGAAAGGAAAGACACATACTTGTATTTCCTGCCCAGCCAATTGCTGTAACCAGATATTAAAACTAAGGTTAATTCTATTCTAGAATACCTTATAAAGTTTCCTAAGTGGAAAGTGAAGGTGTAACTCACACCTTGAAATAAAGTTTTAATATACGGGATAGAATCAATACAGAAAGAACTCGCTTTCTATATACTGTACAGTCTCAAAAAAAGGCTGTACAAGTTAACATTAACTACAACAAACTCCATACTGTAATTATATTAATGCAGTGTGTACTACACCACAAATATTGAAACTACTGTACATCGCATGCTGTCGTGCCGGCCGGCATTTACCCTTATATAGTTCAAAGGTATGCTACCATTAACTAATGGGCGGCAGAACACTGGTTCGCAAATGTGTGCCGGCTGGCAATCACTGCCGGTCGGCCACTGAAAACACTAGCACCCGACTGCTGGCCGCTAATCGTAGTGACCGGCAGATCTCGGAATGTGTTTCTACTGCCGGCCGGCAAAGGTAGCGATACCTATGCCGGCCGGCAGTGACTACTAACCAGAGAACCTCCACCTACCCGGCTGTCGGCCGCTAAGCCAGCATCCGGGCCAGGGGCACAATACACTAACAAGAGAAATAGTATGGATTTAAGGTTATAAGGCCGCCTTGCCGTACAACCTTCCACCCAGAAAGGGTGAACACAAGCAAGGGGGAGAATGTAGCATTCAGGCTTCCTAATATCCAAAGCCTGCCGGGCTCTACCAGCAGACATGGATGGGAGACCAAGGGAGGTCTGGGGTTCACTCTGTAGAAGAAAAAGGGTCTCTGGCTGCTGGCACGTTATTGCCAGCCGGCAGAGAGCTGAGCCGGTCCCACATCCTAACCTACACTAGGTACAGATGTAGGACTGCGGGCAAGAGAGGTGATGGCTAGGCCCTCACTAAAAAAGAAGGGGGGAAGAGGATAAGGGTCCTGTAAACTTTGCACTAGTATGAGACATACTCAGCGGTTAAGAAAGCTCATTCTAACCTAGGGTTTGTCTATTAGAGAGGAAGGTTGGCAATACTTTCCACCTTCCTCCATACCAGAAACAAAGTTTGGTGTAGTTATTTCGCCAGGCAACGGAGAAAAACTCATTCTCCAGGCCGAGAATAACAACACAGGACAGTCCGCTAGACCACTAGTAGAGTAATCATCTCGTACAGAATCCTTCAGATGTGGGCTAGGGAAGCAAAGCCTCCTGTGTCTGCACCTAACCTAGTAAAGGAATCTCATTCTCTATGCTAGGAAGACGCAGACCACAGACTAAATACTCTGATGTTCTGCCCCAACCCCAAAAATTAGTCACTCTGGTTACAGGGTTAGGACAGACATATCCTAGTATAGTTATACCTGAATAGAATTCAGATAGAACCACTAGGACTGAGCCTAAGGCTTACTCAAAGGGAGAAGGGATTGAACTTATTCTCCAGAGGAGAAAAGAACAACCGGGGATGTGTGCGAAAGTATACTAAAGGCCCATAGGCTACTAGCCTAGGCGCGATGAGAATCGATTACCTAAATCACCGAAACTCTCTTGTATACAACTTGGCGAAGAAAATTCAACAATATCTTACATTGTATAAAATTTTTGCCTATAGCTTCAATAACATAACCCTCGGAAAACTTATATCATGCATGAAAGTACTAGGGCCAGACGCCTAGGCTGCTAAGACTAGCGAAAGGCAGGATCGGTTACCTAAATCGCCGAAACTGAAAACTAACGGCATCATATAAGAATTCCTAGAGCAGCTAAATAGCTAGATTTATTAAAGATTAATAACTTGGAACGTCACTCTGGCTAACTAAATGACTCATGTATAGCGAGCGACAGCATCCAGGATGCCTCCGGTAGGCAACAGCTCTTGTTTACGTTAATATCACTTTGGATTTAATTCAAAACGACAAGAGCTTACATTTATACAAAGTAAAGATAATACTCAACTTTCGAGAGGCAGAAGAGGCCGGAGAAAGCATCATAGTGTTGAATTATATCCAAAATTACGAGAGATCATAAGGGAAAACACCGAGTAGAAGAGCTACATGAGAAGGAATAAAGATGGCGCTGTCGTCATCGCTATATACACACTCGAAATGGGATAGGAGAGATACCTTATGAACGACTCTCCTTTCATTCTCGTTTTTAGATTCTTGCCACTGTAACCCCTCGAAGCATTAATACTGTTCGGGGTGAAGATAGCTATGTGGCGTGTTAAGAATACGTCCTCTGATATTATGCGATATCCCTGTTAGATTTATTTAGGGATATTCGCTCGAGGAGTTAGAACTCTGGATACCTTAAAGTAAAATTCTCTGGGAATATCACTGTAGTCAAATATACCCTAGGAAGCTACCCTTTAGAAACTTCCTCCAGGACGACATGGCCTGAGCCCAAAAAACGGATTTTGAGCGAAGCGAAAAATCTATTTTTGGGTGAGATAGCCATGGCGTCCTGATGGAAGGTTCCTTTTTGGTAGCTTCCTTGGGTATAAGACTACTAAGATATTCCCAGAGAATTTAACCACAGGTTATCACAGAATTCTAACTTCTGGAGCGAGTATCTCAAAGGTTTCCCTTTAAGACATCGTAATTCAACAGGGGACGCATGTCTGAACGCGCCACATAGCTATCTTCACCCCGAACAGAGTTAATGCTTCGGTGTGTAAGGGCTGAGAATAGCTGGGAGCCGCTCCACAGCCAATCTCACTCGTGGCTACTACTGATACTCGAGACGTAAACAAACGGACGCCATTGCTCAAATGACGTCACGCCCGTCTTCATCCTGAAGCCAGTTGCTGCCCATCACCATGATACAGTAGCACAGGGTGGGAACAAAACTGGACGAAGTAGTAGGGAGGGTCCATCAGGACGCCATGGCTATCTCACCCAAAAATAGATTTTTCGCTTCGCTCAAAATCCGTTTTTTGGGCTCAAGCCATGGCGTCCTGATGGAAGAGTACCAGAGAATCAATGTATCGTGGTAGATTTTCCCCTAGTATTAAGTGCCAAGGCATTGACAAAACAGCATAGTAATCTTTAATAAAGAACCATAGGGAAGAAGTATCCTGCCCCCCTTGGCAGTGAAGTTCCCATGGGCTATGCCGACGTCAAAGTGGTATTGAAGGGCTATTCATCCTGATAGAAGAACTTGAAGAACTTAGAGATGAAGCTGAATGTTTGGTATTTGTATAGGAACATTCTGAAATTAGACCAGTGGTGGTTGGGCACTGTGTATTGAGTTCATCTCTCGGGTATCAAAAGTAAGTATTCGTGTAGGAACCTTACTTAATCAGAGTGAATATAATTTAAGATTAAACATCTTAATTTCTTCATAACCATAAAGAAAGGGGGAATAAATAAAACTATGACAGGTATGTATTTCATAGTAAGTAGGAGCTGATTGAGACGCACAAGTAATAAAATAGAAATTTTATTTCACAAATGCAGAAATTGATTAATTTACAGCAATAAGTAAAGTTCATTTACAGTGATTATAATGTACATAGAAATAAAGGCTTGCTCTTGAATCTGAAAAGGAATTTCAAGATTATTAGTAGGTACTCGTTCTCGAGGAACGCAAGTCTTTGATTAAAAACACATCATGCTCAGGGCATGCGGCACTTGTGTGACACTATGACATTTCACCTGGGATAAGAACAGTTATAAAACCACTAAGTGTTTTTCGACATCACTATGAATCGCTCGAGGGTCAACATAGGCACCCGAAGAGTTAGAGTCCCAAGTAACTCACTGTTCTACGCAGAGTTAGGTGCAGGTTTCATAACACTACCTGCGGCTACCACAAAATGTTTATCTTCGTGCACTTGTTTCGCATAATGTTTAAAGAAAACTCGCGAGGACTTCCAGCCCGTGAAGTTTTTAAGGCTTTCAAAGTCCATGCTCTGAAAGAAATTCAGAGATGATGCCACTTTTCTAGGATCATGACCAGCGGGTGTACTGTTCGGATCCGCTCTGCGAATGAAGTAGGTGATTTTCGCTCTTAATTGTTTCAGTGACAGGTCGCTGCCCGATGTTTCTCCTTTGAAGAGTTGGCCTCCACCAAAGTTTGAAGTTCTGCGAAGATAGACCTTGAGGCTCTCTACTGGACATAGAGAGGCATCCTCCTTCAGGGGGCATATTCTCCAAGGGCCCCATCTTTTGGTGGGTAATTCATTTTTAGCGAGAAACGTCGGATCAGGGGAGAGGGTAACTTCTCCTGTATCGGTAAACAGGATGTGTCCTTCTTCTCTTGATAATGCCACTATTTCGCTGACTCGAGCTCCCAAAGCGAGAGCAAATAAAAATATAACTTTCTGAGTCAGATCCTTGAGAGGGCATGAATCATTGTCCAAGTTGGAAGCGAAATGGAGTACCTTGTCTAGTGACCAGGAGATCGGTTTCGGTGGGGGTGCTGGGCGTAGGCGAGCACATGCTTTCGGTAGTTTGTTGAAGATGTCGTTGGACAGATCAATTTGGAAAGCATATAGGATTGGTCTAGTCAAGGCTGATTTACAGGTTGATATCGTATTGGCTGCTAATCCCTGTCCATGAAGGTGAATAAAGAAGGACATGCAGAAATCAATCGTGATTTCTTTAGGATTTTTTGTCTTGACAAAGGAGACCCATTTCCTCCAGGATGATTCATATTGCCGTCTCGTGGATTCGGTCTTGTATTCCTCTAGGAAGTCCAGACTTTTCTTCGAGATCCCAAACCTCTTCTTTGCGGCTAGGGAGAGAAAATCATGAGATGAAGGTCCTTGATTTTCGATGATGAAGCGAAGACAGTCGACTTCTGTACTTGTTGAGAGAGAACTGGGCCCGGGAGAGGGATCAGCTTGGGCTGCAGCTCCAGGACCAGGGGGGTACCAGTTGCTCCGGGGCCACTTGGGAGCCACTAGGGCCGCTGTCCCTTTGAAGGTTCTCAGTTTGGAGAGGACTTTCAACAGAAGGTTGGTGGGGGGGAACAGATAGATCTTGGACCATCTGTTCCAGTCCAGTGACATGGCATCCACTGCTTCTGCTTTGGGGTCCTCGTACGGGGCTACATACAGAGGAAGTTGATTGTTGTCGCTCGTTGCAAAGAGATCTATCTGAAGTTCTGGGACTTGGTGAGAGATGAAGGAGAACGATCTTGCGTCTAGAGACCATTCCGACTCTATCGGGTTTGTCCGAGATAGAGCATCCGCTGTCACGTTGCGGAATCCTTGTAGGTGAACTGCAGACAGGTGCCACTTCTTCTTCTCTGCCAGACGGAAGATTGGGAGAAGCACCTGATTTATCTGGGGTGATCTTGAGCCTTGGCGATTGAGACAACGAATTACCACCGAGTTGTCTAGGGTTAGACGGATGTGGATCGAGGGCGGCGGGGATAACTTCTTCAGTGTTAGAAGGACCGCCATGGCCTCCAAGATGTTTATGTGGAACGTCTTGAACAGGGGAGACCAGGTGCCTTGAGCCTGTTTCTGGTGGGAGTGACCTCCCCAACCTTCCAGTGAGGCATCCGTGTGGATGTTGAGTGATGGAGGAGGGTGTTGGAGAGGAATGGACCTTTTCAGGGCCTTTTCTTCCGACCACGGCTTTAGGAGACGTCGCAGTCTGTTTGGAAGCCGTCTCTTGAGGTCTCTTCGAGCGATGGATGCCGAACGTCTCCAGACTCCCGCGGCATCCTTTAGCTGTGCGCGAAGCACTGGGTTTGTCACTGAGGCGAACTGTAGAGAGCCTAGAACTCGTTCCTGCTGTCGTCTTGAAATGCGTTTGGATTTCAGTAGTCGCTTGACAGACCCTGCTATTTCCTTCCTTTTCTTCTGGGGGATGGAAAGGCGGTGTGACTGAAGGTTCCAGTGGATTCCCAACCACTGAAACTTCTGAGCTGGAGAGAGGCGAGATTTTTTCTCGTTGATCTTGAATCCCAGGTGTTCTAGGAACTGGGTAACTTCGTTGCAAGATTTTGCACAATCTTCGGGCGATGGAGCCCAGACTAGCCAGTCGTCGAGGTAGGCCATCACCTGGACGTTTCTTAGGCGGAGTTGTTGTACTATGGCATCCGCCAGTTTTGTGAAGATCCGAGGGGCCACGTTGAGGCCGAAGGGCATGGCCCGGAAGGCGTAGCTTTTCCTTTGGAGTCGAAATCCTAGGTAGGAGGAGGCGTGATGGTTCATTGGAACATGCCAGTAGGCATCCGCCAGGTCTATGGAGACCGTGTAGGAACCTCGAAGCAGAAGGGTCCTTATTTGTTGAAGCGTCAGCATCTTGAATTTGTCGTTCGCTATGAACTTGTTGAGGGGGGATAAGTCCAGAATGACTCTGAGTTTGTCTGAGTCCTTCTTGGGAAACACAAAACAGTCTCCCTTGGAACCTGGTGGACTTTACCTTCCTTATCACCTTCTTGTTCAAGAGGTCTAGAACATATTCTTCCAGAAGGGGGGTTGATTGTTGGAAGAATTGCTGGAAGATTGGGGGTGGTTGAGTCCAACTCCAGCCTAGACCCTTCTTGACGATGCTGTGCGCCCAGGGATCGAAGGTCCAACGATCCTGGAATTGGCGGAGTCTTCCTCCCACCGGAAGCACTTCATTGCTTCTGGTGTCCCGAGGGCTTGCTGCCTCGGCCGCTAGCTCCCTTTCCTCCTCTACCTCTGGAGGGACGGCGAGAGGCGTCTTTGCTTGCACCCCTGAATGAGCCTCTACCTTTGGCACGAAAGGTAGTTGATTGTTGCTCAAAGGCAGGGGTGAAGACCGGTGACTGTGACAACACCGGTTGGGGGACCAATTGAAAGGTCTGTTGTGGTTGGGCAACCACTTGGGAGGTAGCGGGTCCCGGAAACTGACGTCTTTGCTGACGTTGCTGGGGTTTTAGCTTTTGGGATTTCCTCTTAGGTTGAGGTCCGTCGTCCTGAGAGGGTTTCCTTTTTCTGGACATGCCCCACTTGTGGAGAAGGTTCCTATTCTCCGTGGCGGCTCTGTCAGTGATTTCCTTCACAAGGTCAGAAGGAAAGAGGTGTTTTCCCCAGATGTTGGAGGAAATCAGCCTCCGGGGTTCGTGTTTCACGGTGGCACCAGCAAACACGAATTCACGACAGGCTCTTCGAGCCTTTATGAAGTGGTACAAGTCCTTCATTACAGTCAATAAGTGGGATTTGGAGAGTACCATGTAGTGGTCTGGTACTCTGGTGTCACAGGCCATAACTTCAAGTTGGACTTGATGAGATAGGGATGCTGCAAGCCTCTCCTTCGTATCTTGTTCCCGACGAAGGAGGTGATCGTTGAGCTTAGGGAGGTCTTCATTAAACTGACGTCCGGCGACGTCAGGATCGAGCCTTCCCACGACGAAAGTATGTTGGACATCTTTCCAGTGTCGAGCGTCAGGGGGGGTCACTATGGAGAAGGGTCTGCACTCCTCCAATGCAGGGCAGGGTTTCCCTTCATACGCAGCTTTAAGGCATGCAGCTAAGGCCTTTTCCAAGAATGGAAGAACCGCAGTTTCAGGTGCAACGTAAGTAGGGTGCTTCTTGCTCAGGGCCGGAAGCTTAGAGCAGGTAAAGCCTCTACTCTTGAATGCGGCGGCTAGCATAGCCTGGGCCTTTGCGAGATCGAACACTATCTCTTCCTTAGGTTCGGTCTCTTCCTTCGAGGCAGGTTCGGAACGAAGCCGGACGTAACAGTCCGGGTAGGCCTCAAAGTTTGGGAAGAACTCCACGTCTTCCAAAGGGACCGTGCCGATCTTATCACTGACAAAGATCCTGCCGGTCGCGATAACCATATGCTCTGCATACCTCCACGGGTTGGCATGAGAGCAAGCGGGGAGATCCTTGACCGAAATCCTCTTCGGTTCTCTGGATCCTATCATAGACCTGATGGACTCCTGGTTCTCCTTCAGCCTGTCGTCCATGACGGCTCTAATCAGTCGGATCAATTCTTGAGTGGAAGAAGAAGGATCCGGGGTCGAGGAGGTAGACGGAATAGACACTTCCGTCGGTGTAGGAGTAGGAGGGGGGATGGACGGAGGAGCGACCTCTTGCTCCGACTCGGCGTATTCCACCTTGTCTTCGTCATCTTCGGCTCCTTGAGCCATAAGCGTTTTCTCCGTGTCTTCCGAGACATCCGAAATCTGTTCGTCATCTTCGGAATCCAAACGGCACTCGTGCATGGACTGAGCCATGACTACATCAGGTTCCACCGTAATTTGGACAGTGGGGATCACGTCTTTGGGTACCACTGAATCAGGGGAGGCCTTAGGGAACAAAAGTGACCTCAGTTCTTCGGTGGCCAGGTAAGGTCCGGTAGCATTTTTCTGGAAGCCACGCACCCACTTGCGCAGCTTTTCACGAGAAATGTCTCTGATCTCCGCTGAGGGAGGGTTATGGAAGGCTTCAACTAGGTGAGCCTGACAGACCGTACAGTTCAGTGGATTCCAAAACTTCAAATCCCCTTTCTTGTCTGCACAAGGGGCGTGAGTCCTGCAAGCCGTATGCCCGTAAAACTGCGGGCGTTTCACAGCGCAGAAGGCGAAATCACACTTCATCTGCTCCTCCTGTGGAAGAAAGAGAAAATGAGTATGGGGGAGTCATAAGAATGGCTCTTAAACTAAGTTAATATTAATTATTAATTTTAACTTAATGAAGGGTGTGATGCATAGAGATTGAAATAGTAAAGGAGAACATACTCCATGCATCTCGCCCGGCTGGTTACCATAAGCTTGGTCCCTGGATAATCCGAGTGACCGAAGGCACCGGATATAATTCCTTAGAGTTCCATAGTATATTGGAATTCTGTGGAAAAAAAACCCAAGGGCAAGATTGGGACCGAGATCATTCGGTCCCAAGCTAGGGGCTAGAAGGCCTCCTTTTAAGGTAACTGCTTCTGGCAACCAGCCGTGCTAAGATGCACGCAGCATGCTGGAATTTAGAAGAATGCAAAGAGACAGCATGATCACTAACAGAACAGTACCAAGGTACTGATCTTAATAGTAGAAACAGTCTATCTGTTTGCGATATAGGGCTATCATTGTCATATGATAGCTATAAGAAGGGGGTGCAAGTATTCTTGACGCCTCCGGGGGTATCCGGCAAGCCGCCGGCATGCCGGAGTTCGCTCCAGCAGAGATTCTGGCATTAGGACAGACAATGTTTAAAGTCAGTCATAAACCAGGTTGGCGGCCGCCGGCACAACGGCGGCACACCGGCAGGGAGCGGCGGCTCCGGCAGTCGGAGGATGCCGGATTGGTGACTGGGATAAGGATGGTTAAAGCTGTACCGGGTTGCCGGCAGTAGATGCCGGCACTCCGGCGGCCGACCGGCAAGCGGACGACAAGCTAGGAGGAGGAGAGCCGCCGGTAGTAGCCGGCGGCAGCCGGCAGTCCCTCGGTACACGGGGGGCTGGCGGCAAGGTTAGGGAGAGTCACCAAGGTAGGAGGCAGGTATTGCCGACAATAGAGGCGGCAAGAGACCGGCACCCGGATAGGGAGAGAGACAGGGGGGAGGGAAGGAATGCAGGAAGTACCGTCATGGACTCCGGACATCCCCCCCTCCCCTGAGAGGGTGTACCCATGATAGAGGCAGGCTCTAACATCCAGGAGCAGGGGTCACTGAGGACCGGGAGCAAGGTAGCCCAAGGGAGGGCTAGGGGACACCCAAAGGGGGGGGGGGGGAGACTCCCATATGCAGAACTATTCTAGCAAATAACCTTATAGGACACTATGAAGGTATATGTACCAGAGCGGCCTGCACATGGAAGCTCGGGTAGCCCTACTATTCCACCCTAGGGAGGAGTTGTAGGACAGGGGACAGATGGGTATAGACTAACCTAAGCATAGGCTAGGCTATACAAGAGATAGGTGGGGAGGGAGAAGAGAGAAGTCTTCCAAGGAAGGGTTTCTGTACCAGAGCGGCCACTAGGGAAAGGGAGGACACTCCCTAACCTAAGATCAGGCAGATCGGCTAAAACGGTGCATGAGTACAGTTTCAGCATGGAACAGAGAAACCTTCCTAACCCAACCTAGAGCAGGGCTAAAAGTCCTGAACTAGGAAGGAAGAAGACATATCGCTATCGCAGGAAAGTCATAGACGATCCTAGCCATAGAGGTAGGGCTAGCCTAACCTCACTCTCGGACGCAACCCTAAGGGAGGTTCATTCCCTTAGGGAGGACAGAGAGGCGATAAATACTCTATTAGACAATTGATCCCTTTACTCAGAAAAGGAATCAAGGCTAATTAGAGGGAATGCCAAGGCAGGGGATGAAGGAAGCATATAGGGGTCCTACCAGTAGGTTAGGCTAGAAAGAGTCACTGACTAGCCTATCCCCTATATGGTCCCTGAAGGCGAAAACATTTGCATCACTGTCAAAAGTATTGTAAAATAATGCCACTATCTTCATAACTTAGTCTAGCATCACTAATAAATCATGCATGAACACTTGTATGTAGGCTCCTGGCCTGGGGGCTATAGTAGCCGACTGGTATGAGGTCAATCGATGACCGATAAAAAGTGTCTAAACACGATATAAAAGTTCCTAGCTATGAAGACTAAATAAACTAATGTAATCGATTAGTAAATAAGGCCGGAAAACGTTGTTGTGGCTAACTAAATAAGGCATGCATAACAACAACGACGCCATAAAATGGCGGGTCCGGTAGAGGCACAGCTCTGCCACAAAACAGCAATTATCTCGGAAAGTAATATTTACTTTACGGCCAGAGCTTAATTAAACAATACTAGAACCTTGTACTCAACTTTCCAGAAGAAGGCGAGGCTGAAGGTAACGACATAGCGAAGATGCAAAACGATAAAGTTAACACAGGGAAAATCCGTCTAAGTAGGGCAGCTACTAAACAAAGGATGAAGACGGGCGTGACGTCATTTGAGCAATGGCGTCCGTTTGTTTACGTCTCGAGTATCAGTAGTAGCCACGAGTGAGATTGGCTGTGGAGCGGCTCCCAGCTATTCTCAGCCCTTACACACCGAAGCATTAACTCTGTTCGGGGTTAAGATAGCTATGTGGCGCGTTCAGACATGCGTCCCCTGTTGAATTACGATGTCTTAAAGGGAAACCTTTGAGATACTCGCTCCAGAAGTTAGAATTCTGTGATAACCTGTGGTTAAATTCTCTGGGAATATCTTAGTAGTCTTATACCCAAGGAAGCTACCAAAAAGGAACCTTCCATCAGGACGCCATGGCTTGAGCCCAAAAATATATATATAGATATATATATAATAAGGCTTGCAATTCTGTTTTGGGGATTCTGTCTTTCTTGCATTTGGCAAACAATTTTCGTAATCGATGTAACTGTTCTCTGACCTCAATGGGCGCTTGAACGCAAATGAGAAATTTGACAGGTCCATGTCACAGTTCCACTGCTAAGTCCTCTTGAGAGAATAGCATGACTTGCAGAGCTTTGATCTTAAAATCTGAATTAGTCTGTGGGCTATTCTTATGTGAGGTTGCTCATGTATCCGGTAACTGCCTCGGTCAAGTGTGAACTGATGATTCTATCTATGATTGTCTTCTCACTATTATGTCTAAGATTCAATAACACGATAGAAAAGTTTTTTTTTTTGTCTTTTTTTTTTTTTTTTTTTTTTTTGCTCTCGTGGCTTATATACACGAACTCAATGGAAAGGTCTCCCTTGATGTTGTTGGTGACTTCATCGTTGAACTTAACGAGTGGTTAAATTGTGTTTCTCCTACTGTTCGCCATGGCTTAGGAGCTATAAACTTTGACTCTGAATCCGGCTGTGATGAAATCATATGTAAGGTTGCTTATACATCTGGTAACTGTTTGGACCTAGTATACACTGACACCCCGGTGTTGTAACAAGTAAGGTTGTTTCTGAAGATGGGATATTCGATCATGCCTTGGTTTCGTTGTAGATTACAACTCAAGCACACTGGGATGGAACTTTTAGTGATCTTTGGAATTTCAATTATTTATAATTTTATAAATGGGTCAGCCCTGTTGTATATGTTGCATGAAAATCTAGACAATTTAATTGTAAACAGTATCTCTTCTCTTGTGTTAAAATACCGAGGGAAAGACAAATAGTTGTTCAATGGCAATATAATGTTTGGAAAGGTAACAGATAAGATTTTAAAAGGAACAACTTTATTCGGCTAAGAGTTGTTGCCCAGAGACTTTATGCTTCAACTGAAAAGGAATACAATTTGGGCATAAAATAATCACTTTCTGGTATAACGCTGGAACCTAAATGGTGGGCTACCCTCAAATCTGTACTCTTTGCGTAGGTATAATAGTTACTCCCTTACCTCAACCAGGTGAATTTGCCACTTACTGTTCAAAGCAAAATGCAACCCTTTGTGCAGAGTAGGAAAAATTCGATCTTCCTCATTTCTGTTTACCCAAGGCTAAACTAAAAAGTTTAGCTTTTAGGTCCCATGAAATTAAAACATGGGATTCTGTCTTTGCTTTTTAGAAAATCAGACCTAATGTTGTTTTATTTCTTTGCACTTATTAGAAAATTGGTAATGTTACTAAATATGGTAAATGCGAATGTGATAGCTCTAGCCCTCCTGGTTACTGCCCAGTTTCCACAACTTCCATATTATCTAAAGGTTTTTGATGAATTTTGCCAAAACGTCTAAATAGACATGATGAAGGCAATCAACTGTTCTCTAGTTTGTATTTTGGCCTTCGGTAAGGCTTTGAACTATGCGAAGTGCTTCTTAAAATTTTTAGTACCACACAGAAATCCCTTGATTGTGTTAGGAAGTTCAAATGACTAATCTTGATTTTAGTGCTGTCTTTGATAGAGTTCAAACTCAACACTTAACATCTTTATTAATTTTTTCATGAAACAGATTGCGGAGAGTAGTTGTTGATGGGCATCATAGTGAGTATAGGAGGGCAATATGATGCTACTCTTTTTGTATCAACTCCTTGGCCAATGTGTTAATGACTCACACATGTGCACCAATTTTTTTTTTATTAGGTATGCATATCATATATACAGTAAAAGTACTCATATGCTTGAAGGTACATTCGGACACACTGTTATATCTTATTTCTCTTCCTCTGGTTTTGTTGAAGTTTTTGTATTTTAAATAGTGGATCTTTATTTTAATGTTGTTACTATTCTTAAAGCATTTTATTTGTCCTTGTTTCCTTTCCTACCTGGGCTATTTTCCATGTTGGAACCCTTTGTATTATGGCATCCTGTTTTCCAACTAGGATTGTAGCTTAGCAAATAATAATAATAATAATAATAATAATAATAATAATAATAATAATAATAATAATAATAATAATAATAATAATAATAATAATATCTCATGAAAAGACAAAACAGATTTTTTTTTCTCTCTTATAGGTTTACAGATAAAAATAAACACAAACATTTCATAGCCATCATGAATAACTGAAATTTGGAAAAACCTAGTTTTACTGTTATTTCTTTTTAATATATTTATTTTTTTTTGAACCGATGGACATTACCTGCTCTAGTGAGGGTCTGTGATATTTTGGTTTAATGATGAATCTCTTGAAACAAAAACCTTTTCTAAGTTAGGGTTCGTAATTTAAAAAAAAAAATCATATAAAACATAAATGATGAAGAAAGTCACATGAATCATGCAAATGTTAGTATTGGTGATGAATTTTATCTAATTGATGTCAAACAAAATTCTGAAAGGTATAAAAAATCATGATTGTTGCTGAGTCCTAGTTTGAAATAGAAGTGACATGGGGCTGATCATATGTATTGATGATCAGTTTTTAGGGCATTGTCCGGCCCTTGCCTCTGCTATTCATGAGTGACCTTCAAAGTTCCCAATGTAAGTGTGAGGTTTTCCTGCAGTTGCACACTGGCGCTAAATGGTCTATCCTAAGCAATATATCTAACTCTTTCATATTAGAGCGGATAAGAATTCTGAGCAACAGCTTCGAATATATTGAAGAGATGGTCTACATAATTCAAAGCCTTTTAAATCTCGTTCAAATTCGCTGAAAACAAATAAAACATGATTAGCATGAAGGACGCTAGCTTTAAGGGTGCCATGATTTAGAGGAAGGTCTTTGATCATCAATGGAACAAATCTTTGGTAATCATGTAAAATTTGTTTCTGGACCAAGCTGAGAATGAAAATAATTTTATGTCATTGGTATGACAGTGGGGTAAATAGGAGAGAGAGAGAGAGAGAGAGAGAGAGAGAGAGAGAGAGAGAGAGAGAGAGAGAGAGAGAGAGAGAGAGAGAGTTCATATCTATAATCAGTGTCATGAACCTGGGATAAGAAGTATCTCACTGAGGCACTTATATAATCAGTTCCATGAACCTGGGATAAGAAGTATCTCAATGGTGCACTTATCTCTCTCTCTCTCTCTCTCTCTCTCTCTCTCTCTCTCTCTCTCTCTCTCTCTCTCTCTCTCTCTCTCTCTCTCTCTCTCTCTCCTTAAGATCGCCTATAGTCTACTAATGACAAAGTATCTACCATAAAACATCGTCCTGAGGCCTTTATTTTGATAGCACACACGGAGTTCTTTTTGTGATTTGGTGGTGGAACTCTTGTCTCCTCAGTGTTACTGTGTTAGTGTGTATTAGGAAAACAGATAGAAAGAAAGAAAAACGATAGAGAGAAAGACGTGTAGACAGAGAAAAGTTTAAAAGAAGCACTTGCAGACAGAATGGAGTTAGACAGAAAGCCATGTAGATAGAAAGAAGTTAGAGACAAGGAGATATTGACAAAAAGATGTTAGAGAGAAAAGTATGTAGACAGAAAGAAGTTAAAGAGAAAGTCATGCAGACAGAAAAAAAGTTGGAAAGAAATATATGTAGACAGAAAGAAGTTAGAGAGAAAGAAAATTGAGCTAACAATATGTAGACAGAAAGAAGGAAAAGTCAAAGACATATATATAAACAAAAGTTAAAGACAAAGACATCTAAACAGAAAGAAGTTAGAGAGAAAGGCAGGTAGACAGAAAGAAGGCAGAAAGGAAAACGTACACACCAAAAGAAGCTGGAGACAAAGACATATAGATAGAGAGAGGTTAGAAAGAAAGACATGGAGACAGAAAAAGGTTAGACATAAGGACATATAAACAGAATGAAGTTTGAGAGAAACAATTACAGACAGAATAACGATAGAAAGAAAGACATATAAGCAGAAAGAAGTTAGACAGAAAGAAATATAGACTGAAAGAAGTTAGAGAGAAAGACATGTAGACAGAAAGAAGTTAGCGAAAAAATTTTATAGACAGAAAGAAGTTAGAGGGAAAGATATATAGACAGAAAGAAATTAGAAAAAGTTATAAACTGAAAGAAGTTAGATGAGAACAACCACAGAAAAGAAAGAAGTTAGAGAGAAGGACATATAGAAAGAAAGAAAAATATAAGAGAAAGACTTACTGTAGACAGAAAGGAAAATAAAAGATAAAGACA
>NC_090753.1:30604028-30624028 GCF_036898095.1 Palaemon carinicauda | reverse complement strand
CAGGAATGTGGGCGAAACGACGCTGAGGTTGAGGAAAGATGCCCATTCCTGAATCCATGCGTCGATGTACTCTGGAAGTTTGGCAAGAAGTACAGGTGCGGACCACATCCTTAGCATCCTTAGTAATGCCATGCCAAATGAACTTTGTGTTCAGCAGCTGTGCAGTAGAACGGCACGAGGGATGTGAAAGGCCGTGAAAGAAATCAAACACTTGTGGGCGTATGGAAGCTGGAATCCACGGTCGCGGTCTACCAGTACTGACATCATAAAGGAGGGTGGTGCAGGATTCATCGAGGAGGGCATCTTCCCAATGGAGGGATGTTCAGGAGGTCCTACATGCTCAGTACTCTTGATCCTGTCGTTGGACTTTAGCCAAGGCATTGTAATCCAATTCCAGTTGAACGGCGGCCAACATGTTTCTTAACAGGGCATCAGCAACAGGATTCATTTTCCCAGGGATGTGTTGAAGGGTGCAATTGTATTCAGCCATGTCAGGGAGATGTCGGCGTTGACGGGCGGACCAGGTGTCACACTGTCGAGTGAAGGCATGCACCAGAGGCATGTGGTCTGTGCGAATAACGAAGAGCATACCTTCTAAGAAATGGCGAAAGTGATGGACAGCCAAGTGCACCTCCAGCAATTTGCGATCGAAGATAGAATAACCCGATTCTGCCTTGGACAGTTTTCTGCTGAAGAAGGCCAATGAGCGGGGCGAGCCATTGACCACCTGTTCGATTACTGCACCAATAGAGATGTTGCTGGCATCAGTGTAAAGAAGGAGAGGAGCATGTGGGACGGAAAAGGTGAGAGCAGCAGCGGTTGATAGAGCATTCTTTGCGTTGCAGAAGGCCGCTTCTTGAAGGGGACCCCATTCAGGTCTTTTGGCTTGCCCTTGAGGGAGGCGTAGAGGGGAGCAAGAGTGGCGGCAATGGCTGCCAGAAAACGGTGATAATAATTGATAATGCCCAAGAATTCCTGTAGTGCTTGGACAGTCGAGGGCGTGGGGAAGTTTTGAACGGCTGCTACCAGCTAAGGGAGGGGATGAACTCCTTCCAAAATGATGCGGCGCCCTAAGAACGACACTTCATTGGTGCCAAAGGTACACTTGTAGCACCGGACCACAAGGCCGTTTTATTGTAGGCAGTCGAGCACGATGCGTAGGTGACGGAGGTGTTCCTTTTTTGAGGAAGAAAACACAAGATGCCATCCATGAGACGTTGGAAAGTGGCTCCTGCATTACGAAGGCCAAAACAGGAGTAATTGAAGGTGTATGTACTGAAGGGAGTGGTGATGGCGGTCTTGGGGATGTGTTATTAGTTCATAGGCACCTGATAATACCGAATCAGGAGGCCGAGCGTTGAGAAAACCTTTGCTTTGTGCAGGTAGGATGTCACGTCGTTGATGTTTGGGAGGGGTAGTGATCCAGTTCTGTTTGCTTTTGTTTTTGTAAATTTAAACTTTAATTTGTCCATTCATTCATTTATTTACTATACCAAAAAATTTAAAGTAAAAAAGTCAAGGAAAGTTAGATTTTTTTTGTCTACTCACCATGTGTTAGCCGTAGTCATTTGTTTAATTAGTCTATCTATATATGTATCCTTCTATCAATATATCTAACTATCTATCTATCTATCTATCTATTTATTTATCTACCTATCTATCTACATATCTATTCTTATGGAAATATAATACATATATGGAATAATTTTTAAAAATGCAGCATATTTTAGTTAACAGCAGGAAAATAACCTTTGACATGTCATGGTTATTTCTATATATCTATCCTTCTATCAATACATCTATCCATCTATCACTCTATATATCTATCTATCTATCTGTCTATCTATCTATCTATGTATCTATCTATTATATATCTATTTTTATGCAAATACAGCATATATATAGAAAAAATTCTAAAAAATGCAGCATATTTTACCTAACTGCAGGGAAATAGCCTTAGTCATGTCTTGGTCATTTCTGGGGTTTGGCCGTTTTCAGGGCCAAAATATCAGTTTGGTTTGCTGCGACCAAATTTTCTTTCCATACTCAATCCGCAGTGACCAGCTCGGTGATACATTGCATATATATATATATATATATATATATATATATATATATATATATATATATATATATATATATATATATATATATATATATACATATATATGTATATAAATATTCATATATATATATATATATATATATATATATAAATATATATACATATATATATATATATATATATATATATATATATATATATATATATATATATATATATATATATATATATATACACTGTATATATATATTCCTATTTGTATATATATATATATATATATATATATATATATATATATATATATATATATATATATATATATATATATATATATATATATATATATATAAAAGTATGGAGACAGGAGCAATTACTCAGGGATAAACATATTGGAGTAGGGAGACGCGTTCTATCTTTCATCCATTTATTAGCGCCAACGTTTCGTAACAGCTAGATACATTTTTCAGGCTGAAACGATTACAAATCAATTGCGTATAAGTAAAAAGATACACACA
Source organism: Palaemon carinicauda (assembly GCF_036898095.1). NCBI lineage: Eukaryota > Metazoa > Arthropoda > Malacostraca > Decapoda > Palaemonidae > Palaemon > Palaemon carinicauda. The sequence continues at coordinate 30,621,448 of NC_090753.1, read as the reverse complement.
ACGTTTACCAACACCAAAATTAAAAACCTTTTTTAATAAATTAAGAATAAAAACAGTAAAAACAGAAACACAGAATAACAGTGAAAGGGCTAGGGGCAAATACAGAGAAACAAATTAATTAGATAATAATAATAATAATAATAGAAAAATATATAATAATAATAATAATAATAATAATAATAATAATAATAATAATAATAATAATAATAATAATAATAGAACGAACAAGACACCTACCCACAGCGGTAGCGTAAGGAGAACTGACACGAGAAATTGTATATGGAAGGGAGTGTAAAGAAAACAACAGGTAATTAGGCAATAAACAATTGGGTGGAAGACGACTGGTGGTTAAGAGAAGTTACAGTTAGCTTAATCATTATTGATTCAAGGGTGGTTAGTTCGTCTATATGTTGGGTTCTTCCTACAATATTAAAATGACTGGTATCTATGTGTGTTTTGCAACTTTTACTGTGATTTCTTATGTTAGATTGTTCTGGATTTGATAGTCGACATCCTGTTCTATTGCTAATGCCTTGATGAGAGGAAATTCGGACTTTTAGCAGCCTCCTGGTGCAACCGATGTAAGTGCCAAGATCACATCTGGGACAATTATACTTATAAACGACACCGGAGGCAAACAGGGGGCTGATCTTATCCTTGACTTGGAAGAGTGAGCCGATAGTTCGGGGGTTTATGGGAATTAATTTCGAATTAAGGGCAGGCAATTGCTCATTGAAAAGGTTGGTGCATTTTTTCCTAAATTTATTATTATGGAGAAAGGGAAATCTATCAAACATACGGAGCTTGGGGACACTATGGACTCTTGGGGGTGGATTGAATTTCAGATTAAGTAGCTTATTAAGGGATCTATGAAAAATTGCTGGAGGGAAATAATTATCCTTAAAGTAATAAGCAAGGAAAGTCACTTCAGTATGAAAGGCAGACCAGCTTGATGTCAGATTAATGGCTCTATGGAGGAGAGTTGACACGGAATTCAATTTAAAGTTAAAAAAACATGAGCTATGAAAATTGGTCACCAGGCCAGGAAAGGTGCCAAATAGCAGAAAACGATCTTGTTTTGTTGTGAGTTAGTGTGGATATATTTTAGCTTATTGCTCTGTCGTATCTAGGCAGATAGACCAGCTATTAGAAAACGTATCAAGCTGATACGAAACGTCGGCGCTAATAAATGAATGAAAGACAGAACGCGTCTCCCTACTCCAATATGTATATATATATATATATATATATATATATATATATATATATATATATATATATATATATATATATATATATATATATATATATATATATATATATATATATATATATATATATATATATATATATATATATATATATATATATATATATATATATATATATATATATATATATATATATATATATATATATATGTGTGTGTGTGTGTGTGTGTGTGTATATATATATATATATATATATATATATATATATATATATATATATATATATATATATATATATATATATATATATATATATATATATATATATATATATATATATATATATCAACCACAATGGTATTTAATACGAGTGTTAGAGATAAATATTCATCTTGCATAACAACGTGTTGTTAACTCACAATTCAGCTATCATAGTGGAGATGTGTTTATTGCAAGTCTAAAAACAGATTCCTGAACTCGACAGGAATATGCACTTTGACTTGTAATAAACTTATATTTCTCTTGATAGCTCAGTTGTAAGAGCCCCTCAGGCATGGTTTCGGCTGAGTGGCACGAGTTCGAGTCTCTGCCAAGCCAGGCGCTCTTACTATGATTTAATTCCAATGGATATATATTCCCATGGTAAAAGGTCAAAGGTAACTGTCTTTATCATGATCGTAAGTTACTGTCAATACCAACAACTTGAGCAGCCTTTCTACGCCAAAGCTGAACAAAGGCCTCAGATATACCAATTCATGCCTTATGTTTCTCCAATTTTCATCACCACGCTGACCAGTTGTGTACTGGTGATGGTGGAAGACTTTGGTACGATCACTTGCAGCAAACACACTTAGTATGTGTGTCCGTGATTAGTACAGTTTTACTGATCATGGCGATACAGAAACCATTACATCACGTTAAGTTATCCCCACTCAGAAAGGTTACTGACAGCAAAAGTCAAATAGTTCAATTAACTTACTAGTCAAATCAAAAAAGTTATATGAATTGTTTATATAGTTAACAGTAAACGAGAGTAGTGCTAAGTAAAATAGGTTGCAGCCCAGGAGAGAATATAAAGTCGTTTTGTATCCTCAAAATATCTGTAATGCCAAACGACCTCTCTTTAATTTCAGTGGTAAACACAAGTTCCGAGTATATGTAAATCACCTTGAGTAAACATAAATCATTATTGTCATTCACATCCAAATCAAAATTATGTCAATCTAAAAGGTTTTAGTAATGCAGGACTAATCGTCCATCGCATAGACATTGACTTTGGTGCTGTAGAAAAGCCAAAAGAAACAAAAGAATTCTTATAACAACTGTTGCATTTGATTGGTAGCATGCAATAGATAGGTGCAGTCTGTCTATTTATATGCATTCATGTCATACTTTCAGTTAATCTACACTATTTAGGAAAACAATTTTGAAACATTTTATAGTTATTGATGAAAGCTCCTGCCAAATAGCAGAAAACGATCTTGTTTTGTAGTGAGTTAGTGTAGATATATTTTAGCTTATTGCTCTGTCGTATCTAGGCAGATAGACCAGCTATTAGAAAATGTATCAAGCTGATACAAAACGTCGGCGCTAATAAATGGATGAAAGACAGGACGCGTCTCCCTACTCCAATATATATATATATATATATATATATATATATATATATATATATATATATATATATATATATATATATATATATATATATATATATATATATATATATATATATATATATATATATATATATATATATATATATATATATACATATATATATATATATATATATATATATATATATATATATATATATATATATATATATATATATATATATATATATATATATATACACACACACACATATATATATATATATATATATATATATATATATATATATATATATATATATATATATATATATATGTGTGTGTGTGTGTGTGTGTGTGTGTGTGTGTGGTTGTATGTGTATATGTAAATGCTTGTGGGTATATATACTTCTGTTTATGTATACGTTAATATTTAATCATTTGCTTTTTCTTTTTTATTTATTATATGTAAGTATTTGTGTTTTGAGAGAGAGAGAGAGAGAGAGAGAGAGAGAGAGAGAGAGAGAGAGAGAGAGAGAGAGAGAGAGAGAGAGAGAGAGGCAAAATGAACGTGAGAGCACAACAAAGTAAAGGCAGCTTTGAAAACGTTTCTTTACCCGAAGGAAACGAGAGGAAGCAAATCCCAGGATTCAGTAGATGGGATATTTGGAATTCCATCACAAAAGTTAAATATTACATCATGATCTGAAATTGGATTTCATGGAATGTAGTTTATCTGCTTGACTTTAATTGGTTAACCTTCCCCCTTTCTTCGCCCTTCCGGAGATTACTGTACACTTGCACGAAGAGCCATGACACGCTTGTCTTTTTTTTTTATTATGGAAGGTTATTTAAAATGATTTACGGAAAACAAATCAGAATCGAGTAACGTAAAACTTTTTATCTTGAACACTCATTGCAGAGCTGTCAAAGATACTTGTGAGCAGTTCTTACGGAGTGGATGAGTACCGATGATTGTATTTTGAGCAAGTTTGTCTTTTTAACAGAATTTTCTTTCGGACAGAATTATCACTTCGAAAAATTGGCCATTGGACAGAATTACCATTTGAACATAATTTTTTGGGGGACATAATTGTCTCTACGACAGAATTTTCTTTCGGACACTTTTTTTAACAAAATTTTTTAACATCATTTTAATTTGAAAAAAATAAATGTTTGTTAAACAGAATTTCCTTTATAACAGAATTACCTATATAACAGAATTGCCTTTATAACAGAATTGTCCTTTTGAATATTCTTCTTTTTCTTTTTTTTTCACAGAATTGCCTCTTGGGTAGTATTTCAGAAAGTACACACGAAAACAAAACGGATAAAGAACCTATACTTTAAAAAAAAAGAAGAAAAAAAAAAAAGAATTTATCTCCAAACAAAACAAAGGATTACTCCTACACAAGCAAGCAAAAATGGATAAAAAAAAAAAAACGAAACTCTCTATGTCTGCAGATGCAATATCAGGAGGTTATCTCAGAGTCACCATCTGATTTATCCATTCTTGAAATCATCTGAGGAGTTAATGAAAAAACAAGGCTCTCATCCGAACCTGAGGTCATATACGGTAGAGTTTTACGTTCGAGAAGAAGAGCAATTGTTGTCATAACCTACTATGGGTTTCACAGACAGTGCAAGTGCGATTTTTTGCAATTATTCTGTAACGAACAGTCGTATCAATACGAGATGTTGCTATAGGGTATTACACCCAGTGAGGAAATTTATAGGAGTATCATGAATAATTTATTGTAAATAATAAAGACTTTTGTACCTATACCAAGAGGCAAAACTCATTAACCAAGCAAGAAAACGAACACCAGGTTGGAAGAGCTCCGCCTGCCTACAACCCCCTTCACCTCCAACCCCTATTTTCTTCCTCCCCTCTCTTTTCTTCCCTCACCTGCCCTACGTCTTTCCTTCTCTCTTTCTCTCTCTCTCTCTGAATGTTGCTTTTATTTAAACATATTTTTTTAAGATTTTTTTTTATCCATCTAATAATTATTTACATAACCAATACCATAGAGAGAGAGAGAGAGAGAGAGAGAGAGAGAGAGAGAGAGAGAGAGAGAGAGAGAGAGAGAGAGATGAGCAAACCAGTGAATAAAGCAGTCATCTGATAGGTAACAACCGATTGAATTGTTCCATATCTACAACAATAAATATTATAATTAGATAAGATAGATAGATAGATAGAGTGCTTGATATAAAAAAAATTATACAAAATAAGTTGCAACTTAAGCTACCTTCTCAGAAAGAGAGCATGAAGGGAAGGGAAAAAACGGAGAGGGATGGATGGCGTGGAGGTGGAGGGAGATAGCTTGAAGCAGGGGGAGAGCAGGTGAGGGATGAAAGGAGAGGGAGGGAGGGGGTGGAGGTAGAGGTTCTGTATATTATTGTTCGGTTTTGTGACTGGATGATTGAGATTTTGCCCTTTGGCATAGGGGCAAGTGTCTTTATAATTAATAATTAACGATTCATTATACCCCTATAAATTTCCTCACTGGGTGTAATACCCTATAGCAACATCTCGTATTGATACGTCTGTTCGTTACAGAATAATTGCAAAAAATCGCACTTGCACTGTCTGTGAAACCCATAGTATATAGTTTTGTTTTATGTCCTGAGAAACCCATTAACAGAGATAAAGTTGTTTTATATCCTTAAAGATTCGTTGACTAGGATATAAAGGTTGGGTTAACTTCTTCGGCATTATGAAAGTAGTACTCAGATTTAATGAGTTACTTTTTGGGTTATAAAATTTAGATTTATAGAGACGTTTCTAGATGGGAAATAGCTCTTGGGAAGGAGATAAATGAAGGGAAATTAAAATACTTGAATGATTTTATGTCGCTGAACCACAGGAATCAGTTTCTGTTTTGTTGAGGATGTAATTTAGGTTGATAATCGTATGTCAGGATGTCTAAGATGATTTAGTGAATGCGTATTATTAATTATTGAAGAAAAAACTATGTATTGGATTGAATAGAGTGAAATATTCATGTCTGTATATATATATATATATATATATATATATATATATATATATATATATATATATATATATATATATATATATATATATATATATATATATATATATATATATATATATATATATACGGATTTTGAGCGAAGCTAAAAATCTATTTTTGGGTGAGGTAGCCATGTCGTCCTGAGGGAAGTTCCTAAATGGTAGTTTTTTAGGGTATATTTGACTACAATGATATTCCCAGAACATTTTACCTTAAGGTATCCAGAATTCTAACTCCTGGAACGAATATCCCTAAATAATCTCACAGGGATATCGCATAATATCGGAGGACGTATTCTTGACACGTCACATAGCTATCTTCGCCCCGAACAGTATTAACGCTTCGAGGGGGATATAGTGACAAGAATCCAAAACGAGAATTAATAGAGAGCCGCTCATAAGGCATGTCTCCTATTCCGTTTCCAATGTGTATGTGATGAAGGCGGTAGCGCCCTCTTTATTCCTTGTAGCGATATACGAGGTGCTACAGATACTGTATTATAGGGAGGGGTCAATAAGCCCTTTTACAATAAAAGGAAGGGCGGGTCTATCAGGACGACATGGCTACCTCACCCAAAAATAGATTTTTCGCTTTGCTCAAAATCCGTTTTTTGGTCTCAGGCCATGTTGTCCTGATGGAAGTTTACCAGAGCATTACTGTATCTGTGGATTCTCAATCAGTGCCGTAATCTCAAGAAAGTATTTTCCTGGTCCGTCTAGATCTAAAGACCTATGATGTTACCATCATACATCATTTCATCTAAGCATGAACTATGTTAGTGCTTCCTGCCCCCTATAGGGATGAGTCATACTAGACTCTGGAAAAGTCTCGAGGAGTACATAATAACTTATGGATGACAAAATGACAAGCTTGTAAAGCGGTCTCGCCCTATACATTATAAAGCAAAGTTTGTATAAGAGTCGCCAAAGTCCGAATGAATTTGTGACACCTTCCCCAAAGTGACTACTCTTAATAACTATCGGATAAAGCTCATATCCGCATAGGAACAAATTTGCATCTCTGCAGGGTTCACTATGAACTAGTTTATTAAAATTTAATAAACGTGCATATCAGATCTACCTTTATAAAATTTATAAAAAGTGGATGATATCCATTAAAGCACAAAGAAAACAGTCAACAGAAAATATTGTTTCATCTGCCATGAAACAGACTTGCCACTTCAATTGAATTAGTAATAATGCTACAGTCTGTATACTGTTTAATTACACTAGCCTAAGAAATGCTTGGCATAAGTGTCCGTATAATGCTATAGTTCACCAACGTCAATGGAACAGTTCGTAAGGACACTTTCATGGCCTATCGTTCAGTGTGTAGTACACACAGTGACTACACACCTAACCTCTTAATTAATTGTCCCAAATTAATTACACTGTTCCTCACAGATTTAAAACAGAAGGTTAAAGGATTCTACCTGCTGCTACCACAGATTACTTGAGTTGCTCCACTTGCTTCGTATAGTGCATAAAAAATGGAAAGTCGATGTGACACCAAATTCCAATGGATTCCCAACCATTGAAATTTTTTGAGCTGGAGAAAGTCGAGACTTTTTTATATTGATCTTGAATCCCAGATGTTCCAGGAACAGGATCACTTTCTTAGAAGCTGGCATGCATTCTGTCCTGGATGCTGCCCACACCAGCCAGTCGTCCAAGTAGGCTACTACTTGGACCCCCTTTAGGCGTAATTGACGGACGGCTGCGTTCGCGAGCTTCGTGAAAATCCTTGGGGCTATGTTTAGCCCGAAAGGCATGGCTCTGAAGGCATAAAGTTTTCTCTGTAACTTGAAGCCTAGGTAGGAGGAGAGGTGGCGATTAATTGGAACATGCCAATAAGCATCAGACAAGTCTATAGAGACAGTATATGCCCTCTTGGGCAGTAGGGTCCTTATGTGTTGAAGTGTGAGCATTCTGAACTTATAGTTCATTTTGAACTTGTTGAGTGGCGACAAGTCTAGAATGAATCTGAGTTCTTCTGAGTCCTTCTTTGGAACACAAAACAGCCTCCCTTGGAATTTGATGGACTTAACTTTCAGTATCACTCTTTTGTCTAAGAGCTCTCGGACGTATTCTTCCAGAACGGGGGTTGAATGTTGGGAGAATTGAGGAAATTGAGGTGGAGGGCTGCCCCAACTCCAACCTAGTCCATTCTTTATTAGGCTGTGGGCCCAAGGATCGAAGGTCCAGCGATCCCTAAATAGCTGTAGCCTCCCTCCTACTGGAAGCATCTCACTTCTGCTGTTGTGGACCTGAGGCCTTGCCTCTTTGACCGCGTCCTCCCCTGGATCCCCTTTCTCTTGAAGGGCGTCTAGAAGAACCTCTGGCTGTTCCTCTAGCCCTCGAACGAAAGGAAGAAGTCTTTCTTTCGAAGGCTGGGTTAAAAACTGGCGACTGAGTCGCCACTTGTTGAGGTACCAGTTGGTACGTGGTTGGAGGTTGTGCCATTATCTGAGGCACCGTGGTCACAGGAAGTTTTTGCTGTTGTTACTGTCGGTAAGGTATAGCCAGCCGAGAAGATGGCCTAGGCCTTTTTGTCTTCCTCTTGGGTTGGGGACCCTCATCCTGAGAAGACTTCCTCTTAAGATCTAAGCCCCATATTTTTAGAAGGTTCCTATTCTCTGTGGCGGCCTTGTCTACTACCTCTTTAACCACATCGATGGGAAAGAGGTCTTTACCCCAGATACTAGAGGAGATCAGTTTCCTCGGTTCGTGCTTCACCGCAGCCGAGGCGAACACGAACTCTCTACAGGCTCTCCTAGCTTTAATAAAGCTATAGAGATCCTTCGTAACTGTGGCCAGATGAGTTTTGTCCACTACCATGAACATGTCCTGTATCTTAGGGTCACTTGCCATCGTTTCTAATGTCGTTTGCAACGACATCAATGCCGCAAGTCTTTCCTTCGTCTCTTGCTCCCTGCGCAAGAGAACCTCCAACCTTAGGGAGTTCCTCACCGAACTGACGTTCAGCAATATCAGCTTCCAGCTTCCCGACTGAGAAGGTAAGGTGTACGTCCTTCCAGTCTCCTTGGTCCAAGGGCAAGGTCAGAGATAATGGCTTGCACTCCTCCAAGGAGGGGCATGGTTTCCCTGCCTCCACCGCCTTTAAGGCTGCCTTATATCCCTTTTCCATGAAAGGAAAGGCTCTGGTAGGAGAGGCCACAAAAAAGGGAAGCTTCTTACTCTAGGCTGGCACCTTTGAGTTCGTGAAGCCCCTCTATTTCATCGAGCTCGATAGTAATGCCTGAGCTTTACTATGGTGCAAAACTATGGCCTCCTTCGGCTCAGTCTCCTCCTTTGAGGCTGGCTCCTTCCTAAGGCGGACATAACAGTCCGGGTAGGAATCTTTATTGGGCCAAAATTCCACCTCTTCCAGGGGAATTGCTCCCAACTTTTCAGATATAACGATCTTCCCGATTGTCATTGGCATGTGTTCGGCATACCTCCGAGGATTGGTATCCGAGCACAAAGGGAGATCCCTCACGTTGAATCGCTTCTGGGGCCCACGTGATACTGCAAGTCTACGTATCTCCAGTTTCATTGCACCCTCCTTCTCATCATTCTTCTTCTGAATTTGTTGGATCATCTCAACAATAGAAGAAAGAGTCCTTCCCAGGTCATCTGGGATAGCAGACGATGTGGAGGGAACAGGTTCTGGGTCCGGAACCGATGTAACCGACACCTCATCGATTTCTCCCTCTTATACTTGAGGAGCCTGGCACAGCTCCTCCTCTTGACCTTCTCCTAGAAGGTCCTTCTCTGTAGAATCCGACACCTCCGACATCCTATCGTCCAATTGAATGTATTGAAGGGCGGCAGAGACTTCAGAATCCACCGGATTCTGGGCAGTTGGTATCTCCACCTAAGGCTGGGGGATGATTGCATCAGCCGATGCTTTAGGGAAAATGTAGGCCCTCATCTTCTCATTTGGAAGGTAGGGGCCTGAGGTGTTTTTCTGAAAACCCCTCACCCAGGATCGCAACTTTTCCCTGGCAGCATCCTTTGACTCCGTCGACTTGGGGTCGTCAAAAGCCTCATTAATCAGGTTAGAACATACTGTACAAACCTGAGGGTCCCAATACCGGAGATCACCTCTGGAGGCTGTGCATGCTGCGTGCCTCCTATAATGTTGATGTCCCCAAAAGTACTTACTGCGGACATTACAGAACACACTCCCGCACTTTGGATGGTCCTTCTGTAAAGAGAAGAAAAATCCATGAGTATCAAGTGAAAGCTTTTCACTTATATTGAAACATTTAGCTTATATAGAAAAGCAATAAAAGAAAGAAGTAAAGACACATACTTGTATTTCCTGTCCAGTCAATTGCCGTAACCTCCCAAGATATTAAAACTAAGGTTAATTCTATACTAGAATACCTTACGGAAATTTAATGTGTAGTTTTAATATACGGGATTGAAAGAATACACTATCTGTATAAAGCACGGTCTCCACAAAAGGCTGTACAAGATAACATTAAGTATGATGAAGAACTTTATTGTTATCACAAACTCTGTACAGCAGTTTCTACTAATGCAGTGTGTACTACACTACAAATATAGCAACTACTGTACATCGCATGCTATTGTGCCAGCCGGCAACTACCCCTTTATAGATAAAAAAATATACTATCTTTAACTAATAGGCGGCAGCCCACTGATTCACGACTGTGTGCTGGCCGGCAATCATTGCCAGCCGACGGCTGAAAACACTAAAACCCGGCTGCTGGCCGCTAATCGTAGCGGCCAGCGGATTCGGGCTGTGATTCCACTGCCGGCCGACAAAGGTAATAAAACCATGCCCGCCGACAGTAGCCAAAAACCAGAGAACCTCTACCTGCCCGGCTGTCGGCTGTTAAGCCGGCAGCCGGGATAGGGGTGCAACACAATAGTCAGAGAAACCATTCAGAAAGAGTGAACTTATGGAAGGGGAGAATGTAGCATTCAGGCTTCCAAAGAATCCACAGCCTGCCGGGCTCTACCGGCAGACATGGAAGAGAGACCAAGAGAGGTCTGGGGTTCACTCTGCAAAGAACAAAGGGTCTCTGCCGGCCGGCAGAGAACTGAGCCGGTCCTCCATCCTATGTACAAGATATTTCATATTTTCACATGGCGACAGGAAAGACTAGTAATTATTAAGAATTTGGTATTTCAATTGCCCTACTCTTGGTACCATCAAACTGTCTTTCCTGCCGTCCAGTCTTTAAAGATGGGTAGTTTGCTAACTCCTCCTCCTTCCATATGCTTTACTCGAGCGAAAACGGCGACGAGGAGGCAGGCAGCCCGGCCGTCCGACAGTGTCAGAGACAGAAACACAGAGACCTCACTCACCTGGAAAGGTTTCCACATTTTTTATTTGTCCGACATGCCTTTCTTAGGCTAAAGGCTTTTATTGGGATCCCTGGTCTACGTCACCCTCTTGTGAAAATCTGCCAAAATCCATCTGCAACGCCTTTGTGCATGGTTCGACAATGGTGAGTACCAAGAATATATAGGGCTTATTTTTAAGGTTATCATTGCGAACTCTCATTGCCTTGTGTTGCCTATTCAAGTTTTTCCTGTCTGTCATTTTTAATCTTATGAAGATTCGTAATAGTTTTTTTTTGTGGTCAATATGTTTTATATATCGTATTCTCTTGTCCTTTCAGGTGATTTAGCTCTCGGACTAGTAACTGTAGCTTATTCATAAATTCACGTTGTTAACACTTGGGTAAGAGAATCGTCTAATACATTAATGTTTCGAGTGATTATATTTACGACGAATTGTCTCCCATATTACGACAGAGCAAATTTATATTAGGTCTACCGTTCATTTCAGGATGGTGTTCTGTTTCGATGTATCGGCCCTTTTATTTCCTTCCTGGTACTAATGTAAACCTCAGTTGCTCAATTTTAAGGTAATTTTAAGTGGGTTATTATTCCGATGGGTATATTCTTCTACATAAATGACCATGCTTTTTAGATACTAGTCTTCCTGAATATATCTTTACAGACAGCGAGCGAAGCAGAACGAAGGAAACGCCCTACGATCTACGTGAATTGCCTTGTTCTCCAACCAATTGTTTGTAACTCAGTTACTACGTTATTTTAAAGGCTTATTTATGTAATAAATATCATATTTAATTACATTTTTCCTTCCAACCTTTATTTACAAACCACAGGTTTTTATGGTGTTCTGCTTATGGCGCCCAACGTGGGGCAACACGAAGAAAGGTGCTTAATGATGGTGCAGATGATCCAGTAGAGAATTGACCACGACTGGGGCTCCCAATAGTCTCTCATATTTCTATTTGCAAGACATTGACATTTTCCTTTCCAGGATATTAACTTTTTTATAAATATTATTTTCCTTTTCAGTAAATTAACATTTTATTGTTTTGCATTTGTTATAAGTTTGTTATAATGGCTAACTTACAGGTACTGATCGGACAACGAAAAGTCATTCGGAGAAAAGTCACCGAACAATTCAATAGGTCTGACACCTATTCTGCCCTTACACAAGAAGAAAAGTTAGCTATTAAAGGTGTTCTTGTTAATTATAGAAACAAGTTGTCAGAGCTAGATGATCAAATCCTCTTGAAGAAATTTCCTGACGTATCTGATGAAGCAGAGTTAGAGCCAGAATTAACAAGTTGCCAGGATTATCTAGATAAAATTGAGCATTGTTTACCATTACTTGAGATTTCCAGGGGTAATAATGGTTCTAATATTCCCGACGTGGCCCGCAGTTTACTGAAACAGCCAACAGCTCCTCTTCCCAAGTTTACAAGCAAAGAAGGAGAAGATTTCTTGAAATTTATAGCAGAATTTGAGGCTACAACTAATGTATTTCAGTATCCTGATAGAGATTTACTTTTATTGCTGAAGCAACAGATAGACGGTCGAGCAAAGACTTTATTATGTTCTCTGGAAGCTGACATACAGCGTTATGTAGATGCCAAAGAATTATTGATTTCCGCCTTTGCTTCTAAGGAGGTTTGTAAAAACAATGCAATTAGGAAAATTACGGAGTTAAGTCTAAGAGAGGGTGATGATCCCTTCACATTTATTTCCATCCTCCGATCAGTATGTGAAGCAGTCAAGACTTTTAACATTGGAGCGGATGAATTTGTCAGATATTTTGCTTGGCACGGCTTAAATGGTCGCTTTCAGCGTCATTTTATTAATATTACAGGAAAAACTCATCCTTCCTTAAATGACATTATTTCACATTTCTTTGCAGCTTGCGAAAGGTACGAAAGTGACGGGAAAGGTGTTGAAAGCTTGAAATGTAAAGTTTCACGTGTCAAAACATTAACACTCCCTCTTCCTAAAGAGAGTACTACCAGCATGGCTGCGGAAGCAGTAACATATGATAAAGACAGGTCTTCGCCTCAGTGTTCCTTGTGTTCTGCGGTTGGAAATACTGATAAATTTCACTTTATCCATAAGTGCCCTAATTTTCTTTCTCCTACAGATAAAGTGCATATTTTAAAATCTAGAAATGGATGTGTAAAATGCGGCCAGTTTAATCATGTTTCCGGTAAGTGTCGTTTTAAATTCAAAAGACGCTGTTCAAATTGTAACAGCTGGCATATGACTTACCTATGTGATAGGAGTCAGTCACCAGACAGAGACTCTAACAATATTAATAACTGCAAATCCAAGGTGGAAACTTCTCCTCAAATAAGCAGCGGTGTTGCCGTACTTCCTACGTGTCAAGGTGATTCCATTTTACCCACCTTTTCATTTAAAGTTGGGGGAACTGTTTACAGAGGACTGAAGGACAGTGGTTCGCAGAGCACGTTTGTCACTAAGAAATTGGCGGAGGAAAATAATCTTAAAATCATTAACTCAAAGGTAAAGCTAACAGTTAATGGGTTTAATGGTAACAAGGAGTATTTTACTGAAATTGTTGAAGTTCCTGTTACGATCGGAGATAAATCCTTTATAATTTATTGCTTAGTTGTACCAAACATTAATGTAGCATTGAAATTACCTCTGCTTGGTAGATTAGTTGATAAATTTCAGGCACAAGGTGTTAAATTAGCTGATCAATTCCTTAATAAATTTTCTCATGAAATTGATAATGTTCAGCTCATTTTAGGTACAGACTTCGCTTATTGTATTGCAGGTACAGATACAGTTTTTGGAGGAATAAATTCATCGATGTATACCGAGTGTCATGCAGGTATTTTGCTGTCTGGTAGCATTGATTTAATGATTAAGAATATTGATAATTTAGCTGATACGAGAGTGCAAACCTCGGCTGTTAGTAACCCATTTGAGTGTAGTTCTGCTATTCATATCCAGAGTAGTCCCTTTCTGCTGAACTCTAAAGTTGATAGTTTTGCCGATGATGACATTAATACTAACTTTGAGGTAAACTGTTCATTTTCTGTAATAAATGAAAGAGGCATGCTTATGGAGAAACCACTGCAACAGGCCACTGATCAACTTCTAGAGTCTGAATGTAATTATTACTTAAATTACGATCAGAATTTCTACAATGATGAAAGTATTGAACTTAACAACCAGTTGGTCGAATTTACCATCAAAACCCTTCGTCGTAGGGAGTCTGATGGACGTATTATCGTTCCCTTGTTGTGGAATGGGAAAGTTTCTCATTTACTTTCAAAGAATGAAAATCTAAGTTGATATTAAGGTCTAACCTCAAGAGACTTAAACGACATCCAGAACGTTTGCAGCTCGTTGACCAAACAATTAGGGAGCAATTGAAGGCAGGCATATTTGAACCCATTTATGATTTAGAGGTGTTTAAGTTAAAAGTGAGAACCCTCAACATTCTTTTTTACCACATATGCCTATCTTTAAACTGGATAGAGATAGTACCAAATGTAGGATTGTATTTTTGTCCAACCTTAGGGATTCTTCCAATAATATATCTTTGTCACATAACCAGTGCATGTATTCAGGGCCTACGTTAAACCAAAAATTGTCCTCTTCCTTTTTACAGCTTAGATTTGACCAAAAGTTACTCATATTTGACCTTAAGAAAGCCTTTAATATGTTATCCTTAACAGAAACTGATCAGTCCAAGTTGTAATTTTTTTGGTACAAAAATGTGAATCAAGGTGATTTTTCCTTATTGGCTTTTAAGAATGTAAGATTACCTTTTGGCCTTAGATGTAGTCCCTTTTTATTAATGATTTCATTATATTACATACTTGTGTTACAGCCTTCAGAGGATTCTCGAATAGCAGATTTAAAGAAATCTATCTATAACATGATTTATATGGACAATGGAGCTATTACTGCCAACACTTCAGAGGAGTTAGAGTGGTCGTATAAACAGCTTTCAAATATATTCAATCCCTATAAATTTGACATTCAGCAGGTTGTAACTAATGACTCTACTTTGCAGGATGAAGTGGACCGCGAAGCCGAGGCAGCTACGCCTTTACGTAACAAGTTGTTTGGTTTAAACTGGGACCGATGTTCCGACGAAATTTTCACTAAACCAATTTGTCTTGATCCCAATGCTAATACTAAAAGGTCTCTTTTACAAACAATTGCTTCACAGTTTGACCTTTTTGGTTTTAATATGCCATTGTTTAACCGCTGTAGATTGTTCATGCATCAATTACAGTGTCAAAAGAATTTACATTGGGATCAACCATTAACGCAAGAATTGCAGAGAGAATGGATTAATATTTGCAGGCAAACCAACAGAGCTCCTCCTTTAAAAATTGCTAGGTGTGTTGGTCCACGAGATGGCAATTATGATATTTATATTTTTTCAGATGCAAGTAAGGACATATTTGGTTGTGTACTCTATTTACAGCATATTGAATCCAATCGCTTAAGCTTTATACATGCCAAAAACCGACTTGTAAATAAGCAACTTAAGAGTAAATCCATGCCCTCTCTGGAACTTAACGCAATACATTTAAGTGTTGAGTGTGCTCCCGAGATTTACAAAGATTTGTCTGGATGTGCTTGCTTAAAACCCTTAAAGGTTAATAATATTTACGTATATACTGATTCTCTCTGTGCCTTACATTGGCTGAACTCTGCTGCCTTGAAATTGGACAAATTAAATAAACATTCTCCATTTGTCGTAAATAGACTTCATAATATACAAAGACTGTGTGAAACGGTTCCTATAAAATTTAGCTTTATTTCAGGGAAAAACAATCCTGCGGACATAATCACCAGATGTGTGTCATACAACCAGTTGCAAAATTCTTGCTTTTTTTCAGGACCAAATTTAAGTATAAATGAAGTTCCAGAATTGTCGACTACCATACCAGCATTTGAGATGCCCACTGAGGTTCAAGCAACTCCTTCCACAGCTCAGGTTATTGAAGTTGCTAACAATCTTATTGATATTAATAATTATTCCAATTTCAGGAAACTTGTATTGATTTGTCGCAATATTTTCTTAGTGGTGCACAAGTGGAAGCTGAAAGCGAAAATTGCTTGCTCACCAGTCGCTAATTACTTTGCCCAGGCTATAAATTACTTGTTAAACAATGAACAAAGAAAGCATTATCCTGAGGTATATTCTTACCTACAGCATGGTCTTAATTCCAGAAAAGACATTCCTCCTATTATAACGCAACTTAATGTATTTTTAGATTCACAGGGTCTTCTGAGAGTTAAGAGTAAATTCAAAAAATGGAATTATGGCTTAAGTGGAAATTACCCTTTATTATTGCACCCAGACAGTCATTTGACCAAACTAGTTATTTGGGATGCACACCTCAAATTATTACATTCAGGATGTTATTCTGTATTAACAGAGCTCAGAAAGCATTATTACATCCCTAAACATTTCTCAGTTGTGAAAAAGGCTCTTAAACAGTGTGTTCATTGTCGTAGGTTTAATAATCGTTATATAAGGTTAAATCAGAACTTTTACAGAGACTTCAGAGCAGATCCTCCTACGGTTCCTTTTTCTAACATATTTATGGATTATCTAGGACCCTTCAATACGAAGGATGGAAAAGAGACCCGTAAGGTTTGGTTACTATGTATCACCTGTACTTGGTCTAGGGCAGTTAACCTCAAAATTTGCAGGAGTTTGAATGTTGCAGAATTTTTAAGAGCATTTCAGCTACACTGCTTTGAGTACGGGATTCCTCAACTTTGTATTAGTGATCTTGGGACTCAGTTGGTGGCAGGAGGTAATACCATAACTTCCTTCATTAGTGACCCTCAGATGCAATTATATTTTGAGGAAAATAATGTAAAACCCCTCTCCTTTCAGCAATATTTCAAAGGCTGCAGTGAATTGGGATCATTAGTAGAAGTCTGTGTAAAAATGGTCAAAAGATTAATGTTTGGAGCAATTAAGAATTTTGTATTGACGTATGTAGACTTTGAATTTCTTGTCTGTAATATTGTGCATCTCATTAATCGACGACCTATAGCCTTCAAAGAAGCTGTTCGTGCTGAGACTGACAATGTGCCAAAACCAATAACGCCGGAACAGCTCGTGCGAGGCTATGAATTGACTTCTCTAAACCTTATCCCTAATCTTCAACCTCTTTCAGTTGAAGATCCAGAATTTGACCCTGATAATCAAGCTATTTCTCAGAATTACGTAAATTTGTG
>NC_090753.1:30594028-30599028 GCF_036898095.1 Palaemon carinicauda | reverse complement strand
ATTATTATTATTATTATTATTATTATTATTATTATTATTATTGTTGTTGTTGTTGTTGTTGTTGTTGTTGTTGTTGTTATTGTTGTTGTTGTTATGAATATTATTATTATTACTATTATTATTATTATTATTAGTCCGCACACTTCAATAAAATTTGGAAAATCCTCATTGCCGTAGGTCTCAAAGCTCTTATTCCTCTTTTTAAAAATCATTATCTACTTTGTATAATACATCTGTCCATTTTGTTTATTGCTTTCATCTTGTCATTGATCGGTATCATCAACTTTACGTCTGTAACTCCAATCACTTTATGTCTTGTAATTGCTCTGTCAGACCCATAGCAATTCCATCTAAAGCTAAGAAGACAACAGACCTGTATACTCCTTGGAATACTATGTCAATTCCTCTCTTCATTGTTTTCCCCAGGATAATTTATTTCTCCTCCCTTCTGTTTGTTTTCGTACGTTTCTATTTTACCGACATCTAGTCAACCTTTAAGAAGTTGAATTTCATTTAAAAAACATATGGTTTTTTTCTGTCAATATTTTAAGATGAGATAAAAGAATATGCTAAAAATTGTGGTTATAATAGCTTTCCCATTACACACATTTTCATGCATAGATACTGTATACTTTTTTTTTATTCATTCCTTGGCATCAAATTACAATTATGACAAATGGTAAATAATCAATCACATTAAGTTTGTTTTGTGGTCAAGAGTCATTTATTGCAATGGATCCTGGGAATATTAGCATTAAGGTTGGATTTCAAATAAATTGATCTTATTCCAGGGTGTGTCATAGGTATAATAAGGTGCTAAATGTTATAAGAATCCTACTGAGGCTCTTTGGACTCAGTGCTAAAGGGAATGAGAGGACTGTTGTAGACCTTTGGACTGCGGGCTAAAGGGTATAAGAGTCCTGATGTGACCTGTTGTACTCGTCAAACCTTACTAAGACAGGGTGATTTTGACAATTTTCTTAATTAGGAGGATTTTCTTGGCGTCATAATTGGTGTACATAAGAGACAGACAAACAGACGCAGACAAAAAGGAGCAACAAGTGAAAAGGTTTTGAAGGAGATGAGAAGCCTGGTGGGGACGTCTGGTCTCAAACCAATCACCCGTGACGGTTCGTATTTTTTCAATATTCTGTAATCACTTACAACACATAAATCAATAAAAAAGATCAAAGAAATAAGTCCAAAATAATCCCATCATCAAGAATTCTATCAAAATTATTTTGAATTGTGTATTTTTCGATATATGTCAGTTTTAAATTCTTCTTAAATTAGGTATTATAGTTATTGGTTTATTTTTAGTATCTTTCTTATAATTTTTAAGCGTTCTGACTAAAATTCATAATAACAACAATAATAATAATAATAATAATAATAATAATAATAATAATAATAATAATAATAATAATAATAATAATAATAATAATAATAATGAAGCAAAGAATAAAGGCCTGGGCAAAGATCTATATAAATGAAAAAAACATCAAAGAACGTCAGCAGAATAAACTCTTCTAAACACACCAGAAACGTCTATATAACAACCAAGCATTTCTAGGAAGACATATGGAATAACCCAGTAGTCCATAATAAGAGAGCAAAATGACAACAGGATATTAAAAGTATTGGAGATGAAAGAGTTAAACGATGAAAGAGTTAAACAAAGGTCCTCTGATATCACAGTTGAGGCTCTAAGGAACCAGCTAAAGAAAACTTCATACTGTAAATCCCAAGAACCTGATGAACTTCATGAGTATTGGCTTGAAAACTTCAGACCCTTACATACGAGAATGACAAAACTACTCCAGCACTGCATTCGAAACCCCCAAGTCCATGAATGGATGACCACAGGAAGGACTTGTATCATTCAAAAAGACAAAAATAAAGGTAACATAGCAAGCAACTATAGTCCAATTACCTACCTACAAATAAAGTGGAAACTGCTAGCAGACATCATTAAGGCTATATATATATCTGGAAGAAATAAACACCATTCCCCCCCCCCCCAAAAAAAAAAATGCTGAATGAAAGGCAGAGGCCCAAAAGACCATTTACTAATAATCAAAATGGTAACAAAGAATACCAAGAAAAGGAAAAGCGACCTGAGTATGTCATGGCTAGACTAGAAGAAAGTCCTCGACGTGATACTACACTCGTGGCAGATAGAATGCTTAAAAATATAAGGTGCAAAGATAGCACTATCATCTTTCTGAAGAATACAATGCCAAGCTGGAAAATTATATTTTCATGATCTGGACAACGTTTTGCAGATATTAGAATCAGGAGAGGAATCCTCCAAAGGGGACTCAAAATGGCCAATACTGTTCGTAGGGGCTATTACAAGAGTGATGGAAAAGTCTGGAGCTGGATAGGGGGTAGCACAATAAACCACCCGATGTTCATGGATGACATCAAGCTCTTGGAAAAAAAACATACCAAGGAAACAGACATGGTAATCGAGACAATAAGAATACTATTAGGAGATATCAAGATGGAATTAGGAATATAATTGTGTAACCTAGTTAATACTAGAGAGGGTAAAAGTAACTGAGGCTGAAAGGATGAAACTGCAAATGGAAAGGTCATCGGGGTGATAGAACGAGAGACAAGAAAACACCAAGAGATGAAGTAACTGGTCAAACGAAAAGGCTTACAAAGAATCATAGCTATAATGGAGTCAAAGCTCAACTCCAGAAATATGGTAAAGGCTTTAAACACTTGGACAGTGCCAGTTATCTGGTAGAGTACTGGAATAGAGGAGTGGAAGAAGTCAGAGCTATTCAACATAGATAGAAAAACTAGAAATGTAATGAACATGTACCAAGCATTGCACTTTATAGTAAATAAATGACAGACTCTATATACCATGAAGTGAAGTAGGAAAAAGACTCTTTATTATATAATACTGTGTCGACATTAAGAAAAGGGCACGTGGACAGTACCCTGGAGGCAATGAAGATGAAGAGTGCCCAGGGAGAAAATCTAATGATGGAGGATGAAGACCCAGAAGTGTATAAGGAGGAAGTAGGAAATAAAAAGCAAGAAGTATGTAAAAGAAATCCAATGCTTGAACAATTCATGAGGTGACCTGAAGAATTGGCCAGTATGGAAACATAGGTCTATCTATGGTGTGAATTTAATCAAAATTCGTCAAGTAGTTTCAACATATTGCAGTCCAAAGACACACGAAAAATGCAAATCCGCGTCTAGAATCCGTATCCGGACCAAGATCAGCTCTTAAATTTAATGGGGTCGCCTATCAGTGGTCAAAATGCTATCAAAATTTATCTAGTAGATTGACGTAATCCTGTTGACAGACAAGCAGACAGATGTCCACAGACTCACAGACCAAAGTTGAACTGCCTAGGTCGCATAACCTCATTGGCTGAGGTAATAATATTGATCCATTATATATATATATATATATATATATATATATATATATATATATATATATATACATATATATATATATATATATATATATATATATATATATATATATATACATATATATATATATACATATATATATATATATATATATATATATATATATATATATATATATATATATATGTATATATATATATATATATACATATGTGTGTATATATATATATATATATATATATATATATATATATATATATATGTATATATATATATATATATATATATATATATATATATATTTATATATATATATATATATATATATATATATATATATATATATATATATATATATATATATATATATCATCATCATCATCATCATCATCATCATCATCTCCTGAACCTATTGACGCATGGGTACTCGGTTGGATTTCACCAGTCGTCTTCTTTTGGGGTTTTAAATCAATACTTCTCAATTCATCATATGTTACCTCACGCACACACACACACACACACACACATATATATATATATATATATATATGTATATATATATATATATATATATATATATATATATATATATATATATATATATATATATATATATTCTTATCTCTCATCGAAGTTTCGCAAACCTGACGTGTATTCATTTTTACCAGCATCTGCTAAGAGTGGTCTAGGCCCTTACCTGCTACTTACTTTGTCCGCCAGGGAGGTAAGAATCCCATCGAGAGACGTTTCGCATGATGAGATCCTGACATTCATTCTCCGGGAGCCATTTGTCCCTTGATTTTTGTTTCTTTCATGTTTTGTTTATTGGTTCCTGTTTTTTTTTTTCTTTTTTTTAATATTTGTCTTTTCATTTTTTCTTTTTTTTTTTTGCTACCAGTGGGGGAATGTATACGGTTAAAATGGACGGCTAAATTGCGCATGAATTTTTCGTTATGGGGAAATAGGACGTTAGCTTTTGAGGTAATGTTTAGTAAATTCCAGCTGTCCGATTGATTGCATTCTTATATCAGTCGTATTGATATATTTATTCTAATAATTTCATTCACGACTTTTCCAAATCACTTCGAAATGTCGAAATATATTTTATCATTCTAATCCATTTTTATTGGAAGAGTATTTTGATAAAAAATGCAATATAAAAGAAATGGTTATTGGTAACAATGTTTTAATCAATCATACACAGAAATCCTTCAATCCCTATCTATTAATTAACCTTAAACTTCCGTTCAACTCCCTAATTTAAAGGTTGAAAGGACGCTAATGAATAGCAGAGGCAAGGGACAGTGGCAATACCCTGGCAGGACAATACCCCAGACTGATCATATACAGTATACATATAATCAGCACCCAAGCAAACTCTCCACCCAAGCTTAGACAAAGAGGACGGGGTAGCCAGGTAATGGCTCCTGGTGACTCAGCATATTGACCTATAGACTCACCCCCCAAAAAACATCCTTAGCTTTCAAGAATGGTGAAGTTGCAGACACTGCAAGAAACTATAGAGCTTAAGCGAGACTCAAACCCCAGTCCAACAGACCACCGGACAGGGACGGTTCCAGTAGGCTTCCACA
>NC_090753.1:30586528-30589028 GCF_036898095.1 Palaemon carinicauda | reverse complement strand
ATATGTATGATTTATCTCAAGTTTCATTTCTTCCCATTTAGTTTATCCATTTCCCTATATGCTTTCCATACTGGGTTATTTTTTCCTGTTAGAGTCCCTGGTATTATAGAATTATGGTTTTACAGCTAATAATAATAGTACAGTTATTGGTAAAGATGGTGTATTTAATAATTAATGATAATCTTTGTCTACAGTACTTACCCATCTCTAATGCGGTCGGTATTTCATGGGCATCCCAGTCTCTCAATGCCTTTTTTTTTTCCAGCATGTCATTTGCTGCTTTATCTATCCATCTGCAATTTGACCTTTCCCCCCTCCTTCTTCCATCCACCTCCTTGTTCATTATCATTCAGCTTATACGATCTTCTCTCCTAACGACATATCCAAACTACTGTAGTGTGTCTTGCTGAATTGGTTTTGCCACTTCTCTGACTTTGATTGGCCCTATAGAGCACTCATTTCCGATCCTGTCCTTCTCGTGACTCCAGACATCCATGGTAACATCCTCATTTCTGCCATTTCTTACTTAGTTTCCTGAGACTTTTTTTATTGGATAAATTTTACTTCCATACAACAAAAGTGGTCTAACTGATTTTATAAAACCGTCCTTTTACCTTGGCACTAACCCTTTTATCAGGATTTCCCCGGTGATCTTCCTCAGTTCATCCAGGCACACCATATCCTTGGGTTAATTTTTGAGTCCATGCCTCCATTATCCAACGCACAGGCCCAAGGCACTTGGACATCTTAAACCATTTGATGTTATCCAAACCCACATCTCCCAACCACAGATATTCTGTCTTGGTCCTACTTATCCTTAAACTTCGATTTTCCAGAGCTTGTCACCAAAACTACATTTTCCTTTCCAACCTTTGTCTAGACAGATCTACCAAAACAGCATCGTCAACAAACATCATACTCCAGGGGGCTTCCTCTCCAACGCCTGCTGTAATAACATCCACCACAAGATCAAAGATGTAAGGATTCTGAGTAGAAACTTGGTGTACACCAACTCTTACACTAAAGTTCATTAGATTTTAAACATGCTCACCAGCTAAGCTGGGGAGGGCACAGGTTCTCTCTCTCTCTCTCTCTCTCTCTCTCTCTCTCTCTCTCTCTCTCTCTCTCTCTCTCTCTCTCTCTCTCTCTCTCTCTCTCTCTCTTCATATGGGCCTTGCGTGGGATCTCCAACATCTTGATTAAAAAAAAAAAAACAGTATAAAACATTGGATTTCAGACATATTCCTCAGCCACACTGGGCTCACCCCAGACTCTGATACTCTGAACTCTCTCTCTCTCTCTCTCTCTCTCTCTCTCTCTCTCTCTCTCTCTCTCTCTCTCTCTCTCTCTCTCTCTCTCTCTCTCTCTGTGTTTCTTGGTATCTTCATTGTCTTGAATAACTATAAAAAACCCGAGGATAGAATAATTGATTTCCCAAGACAGAAAATTGAGATGATCAAGGAACCTTAGGGGCAATTCTTTCCTAAAAGAATTACTGACGAATAACATTCAGTCGTGGAAACCATAAGGAGTGGTTCCCAACAAGAAGAAAATATACTTCTCTGGAAAAACAGATTTTATATTATCAGATAAATTGGTGGTGTAAATAAGAAAATATTTATTAAGAAAATCTACATATATTTTCTGAGATAATAATATAGCCTTTGTTGGACGTAATTATTATGTTTTATTCACTTGAAATCATTCGAGAACACACTTGGTCATTTTATGTATGTATATATATATATATATATATATATATATATATATATATATATATATATATATATATATATATATATATATATATATATATATATATATGCCGTTACTAATCCGCTGCAGAAGTAAGACACCCTCCATGACTTTTTTTGCCAGTCCACGCCCGCAAATTTTCTTAGTTCGTCAATCCATCCTCTTCTCTTCCTTCCTCTGTTAATTTTACAATCTCTAGGGACCCATTCTGTTATTCTTAATGTCCATCTAATATCTGCCACTCTCATTTTATGTCCTGTCCTCGTCCATTTATTTTCTGACATGTTGATAGAATATCCTCTACTTTAGTTTGCTCTCCAATCCATGTTGCTTTTTTTCTGTCTCTTTGTGTTATTCCCGTTATTTTCTTTTATAGCTCTTTGGGTTGAAAACTAGGCTTTAGTAACCCTGAAACTTCCTGATGCACAAGTTAATACTGATAGGACCATATGGCTACTCATAGAAACTGGATTGCCCCCTTTCCCTCACCCGTCAGACTTTGCAATTATCTATCTACTACTTTTACCCAGCATTCAAGCGACCACTGGCTCCCTTCAAAAGTCATATCCCAACATGATTTTATGTCAGGGCTACTCATAGAAACTGGATTGAACCCCGCACCCCCGTCAGAATTTGCATTACTTGAAAAAAAAAAATAAAAAAAGGTGATTCTATAGAAGAGGATGAGGTGCAGGTCCCAAGATTGACGACGCTGCTCCCGAAGGTTGTGGTGCCCTATTATATC
>NC_090753.1:30554028-30566528 GCF_036898095.1 Palaemon carinicauda | reverse complement strand
TGTTTTCACCGTATATTTTCCCCCAAAACTTTTTTTCCTAAGGGAAATAAATCGGTTGAATTGAATATCAGTTGGAAGAAGCAAATCCACTGTTTCTTAATGGCGTTGATCATATCTATCAAGTCCTCTTCGAATGATATTACATACAAGGATTGAATGAGAGATTCTTGCATTAAAATGAAAAGAGGAATAATCAAACTAACCAATAGTAATGTTATTACCACTTGCTGTTATAAATTATGGGTTACACAAAAAGCGGGATTTTAAAACTTAGTACCATTCTGAGAAAAAAAAATGCAGGTAGTTTGTCATACAATAACAAATCTTAAGTATTACTTTCATTGTCTCTGTTACCAATGCTGAAAAGAATAGGTCACTATATGTATATGCATTTGATTGTTAGTAACATTCAATACCCCCTAAACTTTCCACACAAAGGGAGATGAAGAGGTATCAGGCAATGCCAATGGTCGATTAAGCCTGTGTGCCCGCTATCCCCTGGCTTCACATGGACGGAAAGATCTTTTTTTTTTTTTTCTAATGACATTAGTCATGCCATAAGGAAAGTACAGGTTGAGAGTTATCGATGATACCGCTAAACTACCACAAACTTACCTTTAAATGTTAAAAAAAAAATTCGAAAACTAGGCGATATACTTCAGTGAACAAATATTCCCCAAAAAGGAAAACTGTTGCTGGCGTTATAGTAACATCAAAAGCATAGTCCGTTACAAGTAAGTAATAATTGTTCAACATTTGGAATCATCGCCAGTTTACACATTACCAAAGACACAAGGAGTCTATGGAGAACTCCCCTCGTATGGGATATGAAAAGAGTCTCCTTTTTGCTGTGAAACACATCTATAAATATATAGAGTTTGTAGCATGTATATATATATATATATATATATATATATATATATATATATATATATATATATATATATATATATATATATATATATATATATATATATATATATATATATGTATATATATATACGTATATATATATATATATATATATATATATATATATATATATATATATATATATATATATATATATATATATATATATATATATATATATATATATTATACCAACCGTGTTTCACACAATTGTACATAATTCCTTTTGTATATATCATGCTTGTATCTTCCCTCTTCCCTCATACTAAAACGAACATGAAAATTCATGTCTGGTTTTTCCTCTGTAATATTGTCTGTCTTGTGAACTTGTTATGTCCTGTTACCTTGAGGTTTTGTATATAAGGAGAGTGTTCCACAATAATATAACTCAGTCGTTTCCAATCTGCCTTTGAGTTCACACCCTTACTCGGCGCCGTCACATTGGTGACCCCGGAAGTCGACTCACTCCCACTGCCTTCCACCCCCCCCCCCCTCCCTCGCCCCTCCATCGTTGGTACTATGACGGAGACGGACTCTACAGTTTCTACTACAGCAGTTGGCACCGCGGCCGCCCCATTGAAACTTTCACCGTTCGCCAGCAGAGAAGCGTTTGCTTGGTTTCAACGCGCTGAAGTCCACTTTCGTATCAGGGGCGTGACTCGCTCAACCACCAAAGCGGATTATGTTCTCGTGGCGATACCCGAGGACACCTTCCCAGAAATATCCGACTGGCTTTGTGAACAAGGAGACACCCCAATAGCGTATGACGCCCTCAAAACATACCTTCTGCAGCAGTACTCGCCGTCGCCAGCCGCCCGTATAGCAAAGCTTTTTCAGCTCTCGCAACAACCGTTGGGGGACCAAAGGGCTTCGCTTGCCCTCAGGGAAATGACCAGTATCGCTCGCCTTCAACCTGCCGCAGACGGCTCTCCTCGTGAGGTGAACATACTCCGTGCCCTTTGGATACGCCGTTTACCTGAACCTGTACGCGCTGCCATACCCGATGTCGATAGTTTACCCATAAAGGACTTGATGACCAAAGCCGACGCCCTTATGGACAGCCACTTCCAGACCTCCATCAACGCCTCCACCCCTGACGACGAGGATGCCTATTCAACGTCAACCGAAGCTGACATGAATGCCGTAGGACATACACGCCTACCCCGTGACGTGCCGAAGCGGCGACAAAGCCGCCCACCACCCACCAATCGCTCGCACCCCAATGAACGACTTCTACAGCCACTTACTACCTCCCATCCGCCGCAGCTTTGCTACTACCACTTCAGATTCGGGGCAACCGCGAAGAAATGTGCCAAAGATTGTCAGTGGCCAAAAAACGTGTAAGTAGGCCATCGCTTGTGGCGGTGGCCTCCCAAGTTTCTAATCTATTCTTTTTACAAGATGCAGGAACGGGCGTGCGATTTTTGGTAGACACGGGTGCTTGTCGTTCTCTTTTGCTAAGGAAACTCTTCAAGGCACAACGTAGTCTGTCTACATCTGCTGACGTCTGCTTGGTAGCTGCCAACGAATCTGCGATACCCACCTATGGTTACGAGAACCTCACATTATCGTTCGGAAACGGTAAATTCAATTGGAAGTTTCTCGTTGCTGACGTCACAATGCCAATCCTCGGTGCGGATTTCCTCTCTCATTTCCACCTTTTGGTCGATGTCGCCCACCGACGATTGGTCAATGCAGACTCGTACTTGTCGACACCTCCTCAACCCGCCCCCTCTAACCTCGCTCTCCACATCAGCGCACCCACGGATGCCTACGCCCACCTCCTCACGTCGTACCCGGAAGTTTTCCGTCCAGAACTTCGCCAAACGCCCACGGTTCCTGCCAAGCACGGTATTTATCACCATATCAAGACGACGGGACCCCCAGTCTTCGCAAAATTCAGACGTCTGGCACCGGAACGATTGGCAGCCGCCAAACAGACGTTCGCCGAAATGGAGAAAATGGGCCTTTGCCAAAAAGCCTCCAGCCCATGGTCGTCACCCTTACACATCGTTCTGAAGAAAGACGGCTCCCTCCGTCCGTGCGGGGATTACAGGCGCCTGAACATGCAAACAGAACCGGATCAATACCCCCTCCCAAACATTGCCGATGTAACCTCCTACCTGCACAAAGCGAAGGTTTTCTCTACGCTCGACCTCCTGAAGGGGTATTATCAGGTGCCTATGAACCCGGAAGACATCCCCAAAACCGCCATCACCCCTCCGTTTGGCACATACACCTTCAATTACTCCAGTTTTGGCCTTCGTAATGCTGGGGCAACGTTTCAACGTCTCATGGATGGCATCTTAGGGGACCTCCCTTTCTGTGTATGTTATGTGGACAACATACTTGTGTTCTCCTCCTCAAAAGAGGAACACCTCCGTCACCTGCGCATCGTGCTCGACCGCCTGCAACAAAACGGCCTTGTAGTCCGGTACGACAAGTGTACCTTTGGCGCCAACGAAGTGTCGTTCTTAGGGCACCGTATCACTCCTGAAGGAGTCCATCCCCTCCCTGAGAAGGTAGCAGCCGTTCAGAATTTCCCAGCGCCCTTGACCGTCAAAACTCTGCAGGAATTCTTGAGCATGATCAACTATTATCACCGTTTTCTGCCAACCATTGCCGCCACTCTTGCTCCCCTCTACGCCTCCCTCAAGGGCAAGCCAAAGGACCTGAAGTGGGGTCCCCTTCAAGAAGCAGCCTTCTACAATGCAAAGAAGGCCCTATCAACTGCTGCGGCTTTCACTTTTCCTATCCCACACACCCCTATCCTTCTCTCCACCGATGCCAGCGACGTCGCTATTGGTGCAGTACTCGAGCAGGTGGTCAAAGGCTCGCCCCGCCCATTGGCCTTCTTCAGCAGAAAACTGTCCAAGGCAGAATCGGGTTATTCTACCTTCGATCGAGAATTGCTGGCGGTGCACTTGGCTGTCCGTCACTTTCGCCATTTCTTAGAAGGTACGCCCTTCGTCATTCGCACAGACCACATGCCTCTGGTGCAAGCCTTCACTCGACAGTCTGACGCCTGGTCTGCCCGTCAACGCCGACATCTCTCCGCCGTGGCTGAATACAATTGCACCCTCCAATACGTCCGTGGGAAAATGAATCCCGTTGCCGATGCCCTGTCAAGAAACACGTTGGCTGCCGTTCAACTGGGATTGGATTACAACGCCCTGGCTGAAGCCCAGCGACAGGATCCAGAGTATCAAGCTTGTAGGACATCCTGCACGTCCCTCCGTTGGGAAGATTTTCCCCTCAAAGACTCCAACACCACCCTCCTCTGTGACGTCAGTACTGGTAGACCGCGACCTTGGATTCCTGCTCCCATGCGCCGACAGGTGTTTGATTTCATTCACAGCCTTTCACATCCCTCGTGCCATTCTACTGCACAGCTGCTGAAGGCAAAGTTCATTTGGCACGGCATTTCTAACGATGCTAAGGTTTGGGTCCGCGCCTGTACTTCTTTCCAAACTTCCAAAGTACATCGACACACGGATTCAGGAGTGGGCACCTTTCCTTAACCTCAGCGTCGTTTCGCACACAATTCACGTCGACGTTGTAAGCCCCCTACCCACATCACAAGGACATCATTACCTGTTTACCGTCATCGACCGCTCCACTCGTTGTCCTGAAGCCATTCCCATGGAAACTGCAACGTCCGCCTAATGTACATCTGCCTTACTCTCTGGATGGATTTCAAGATTCGGTATCCCTGAGCAAATTACTTCTGACAGGGGAACCACTTTCACCTCTCAATTGTGGACATCATTAGCGAATCTCCTGGGCATCACCCTACTTCAGACAACGGCCTACAACCCCGCTGCCAATGGAATGGTTGAACGTTTTCATCGCACCCTCAAAGCAGCTTTGATGTCCCGCTGCAAGAATTGCAACTGGTTTACTCAGCTTCCCTGGGTCCTCTTTGGACTAAGGACCACTCCTAAAGAAGCCCTCGACGTCTCGGCAGCCAAAATGGTGCATGGCGACCCGTTGGTCATCCCTGCCAAATTTTTTCCTTCTACAATCTCCTCCGACGATCTCCAGCGCATACGTCACGTCATGGGAAAATTTACTCCGTGCCGCCAGACTTACAAGCCCCCAGCGAAGCATCACATACCAACGGACTTGCACTCTGCAACGAACGTCCTCCTGCGCAACGACACCAGCAAGCCACCACTAACGCCCCCTTACACGGGCCCTTTCCTTGTGATCCGACGCAGTCCGAAAGCATTCCTCCTAAACATTCGGGGCAAAGAAGACTGGGTCTCCATTGATCCTCTAAAACCTGCTTATCTTCTGCCAGATGACCCTCCGACAGTTCGCCTCTCTAGATCAGGGCACCCTATTCAACATGTACAGAATGTCATTTTTAGGGGGGGGGGGGGGGAGCCATGTACCAACCGTGTTTCACACAATTGTACTTAATTCCTTATGTATATATTATGCTTGTATCTTCGCTCTTCCCTCGCACTAAAACGAACATGAAAATTCAAGTCTGGTTTTTACTCTGTAATATTGTCTGTCTTGTGAACTTGTTATGTCCTGTTGCCTTGAGGTTTTGTATATAAGGAGAGTGTTCCACAATAATATAACTCAGTCGTTTCCCATCTGCCTTTGAGTTCACACCCTTACTCGGCGCCGTCACAATATATATATATATATATATATATATATATATATATATATATATATATATATATATATATATATATATATATATATATATATATATATATATATATATATAAATATATATATATATATATATATATATATATATATATATATCTTCATCATCATCATCATCATCTCCTCCTACGCCTATCAACGCAAAGGGCCTCGGTTATATTTCGCCAGTCGTCTCTGTCTTGAGCTTTCAATCCAATACTTCTCCATTCATCATATCATACTTCGCACTTTATAGTCTTAAGCCATGTAGGCCTGGATCTTCCAATTCTTCCAGTGTCTAGTGCAGGCTAGTTAAACGTTTGGTGAACTAATCTCTCCTGGATAGTGCGAAGGGCATGCCGAAACCATCTCCATCTACCCCTCATCATGATCTCATCCACATATGGTACTCGAGTAATCTCTCTTAGAGTTTCATTTCTAATCCTGTCCTGCCATTTAACTCCCAATATCCTTTTGAGGGCTTTATTGTCAAATCGACAAAATCTATTTGAGATGGTTTCATTGTCATACCATGACTCATATCCATAGAGTAACACCGATCTCACTAAACTGATATCTAGTCTGATTTTTATATGATATATTAGGCTATTTGATTTTCAAATTTTACTTAACCTAGCCATTGTCTGATTTTCTTTTTTCAATCTTTCACTAAATTCTAATTCTAAAGACTATTGGAGATCATTGTTCCTAAATACTTAATTTATTCTACCTGATTAATCCATTCTCCTTCCAACGATATTTCATCTTCCATTGCATACTTCTATCTATTCATCTCTGTCTATCTTCTATTCATGTTCAGCCCCACCTCGTGTGATATTTCATGCATTCTGGTAAGCAAGCATTACAGATCCTGTGGTGTTCTGCTAAGAAGAACAGCATCATCAACATACTCTAGGTCTGCTAAATTCCTATTATCAATCCAGTCCAATCCTTCTCTACTATCTTTGACTGTTCTACACATTACAAAGTCCATGAGGAGGATAAACAACATAGGTGACAACACATACCCTTGGAGTACTCCGCAGTTCCACTGGAAACTCTCTTGATAATACTACATTAACATCAACTTTGCACTTGCTAAACTCATGAACAGACTTAATCAAATTTACAAATTTAAGAGGAATTCCATAATAACGCAGGATTCTCCACAAAATTGGTCGGTGCACATTATCAAAGGCTTTTTCATAGTCGACAAATACCATCAAAAGGTGATTTTTATATTCTACACATTGCTGTACAACATATCTCAAAATTAAAATTTGTTCAATGCAACTTTTACCTTTGCTAAATCCTGCTTGTTCATCTCTCAGCTTTTCATCAATCTTTCTCTCCAGTCTCTTAAGAATAAGCATAATATATATTTTCATAACAACTGACGTAGGTGTTATACCTCTGTAATTATTGTAATCAATCAGTACTCCCTTTTTAGCTATTTTCACCAACACTCCTAACTCCCATTCATCAGGTTTTGCCTCTTCGTGCCACATTCTACAAAATAATCTTTTAAGTAGTCTGGGAGTCACTTCATTTTCGGCCAGTATCATCTCAGCAGTTATTCCATCGTATCCCTGGGCCTTCCATCTCTTAGTTTTTTTAGGATAGCTTCGACTTCAAACACACTGAATTCATTCATGGGCACATCAAGGTCTTCATCAGCTTCAGGCATATCAATCAAATTATTCCATTAATATGTCCTATTCATAACCTCACTAAAGCGTTCCATCCAATGTTGTCTTTCTTCATCTTCTGTTGCTATAACAGAGCCATCTCTCTTTTTGATGGGTATATGCTTCTTCTTTTTTGCCCCAATTGAGATTTCATTAATAATTCTATGAGTAATTCTCACACCAGAGCCACTTCCTGAATTCATAGCTTTGTCGGCTTCATCTGCTTTATGTCCAGTCATTCCTAGCTTTTCTTTTTGACCTCGCTGTCAATACTGAAATACTTAGCATGCTCTACCTTGTAATTATCATTACTTCCTCCAAAACTTTCAAAAAATTTTCAGATATACCCTAAATATTTTATTGAATGTGCTTTACAAAAAGGACAAAGAACTTTTTATTCTGCAACTCCGAGAATGGCTTTTAATAATGATAATGTGCTCGTTTTACCATATAATGACCTCTTACGGAGGGTTCCAAGTTCTTGCAAGAATTTTAATATTAATGTTGTTTTTAAATTTTCAAATACACTGAAAAGCATACTAATAAGGAATTCTCCCAAAGTTTCTCAGGGCTGCATTTACGGGGATCCTTGCATGAACTGCAAGTGTTTTTATCTCGGACAATCTGGGAAGGGACTGGACACCTGAATTAAACAACACAAATATTGTGTGAGAACGGGACAAATCTCGAATGCTTTGTTTTTACACATTAATAATTCTAATCACATGATTCATTGGGAGGGGAAAAAGTTGTTTTATATTGTAATAATATAACTCGTAGAAATATAATTGAATCTGCTTTTATCAAATATCAAATATCACAGTGACTTAATGAATGTATGCCAGGGTATGTACAAACTGGACCCATTTGTTGTTGACGAGATTTGTAAGATTGTTTCTTTTCAATCACCTGTTGAACTGTTCTGTATCTGCTGTATTAGTTTTAACTGGACTTTCAATACTTGTTTTCAATTTTTTCAGTTTTCTTTACTTTGTTAGATGTTCTCTGTGTTTTTAGCATTGTACCTCGAAAATGTGTTGAAATAACACGAAAACGTTCGGTACACCTTCTTTTATATTGCCTGTGGCCTGGGCTGAATATATATATATATATATATATATATATATATATATATATATATATATATATATATATATATACATACGTATAAATATCTATATATATGTATATATGCTTATATATATATATATATATATATATATATATATATATATATATATTTATATATATTATATATAAATATATATACATAAATATGTATATATATATTTATATATATATATATATATATATATATATATATATATATATATATATATATATATATATATATATATCTATATATATATATATATATATATATATATATATATATATATATATATATATATATATATATATATATACATGTATATATGCATATATATACATACACACACACACACACACATATATATATATACATATATATATATATATATATAAATATATATATATATATATATATATATATATATATTTATATAAATATATATATATATATATATATATATATATATATATATATATATATACATACATATATATATATATATATATATATATATATATATATATATATATATATATATATATATATATATATATATATATATACATATATATATATATATATATATATATATATATATATATATATATGTATGTATATATATATATATATATATATATATATATATATATATATATATATATATATATATATATATATATATATATATATATATATATATATACCTGGAGACCAAATGGGAAGGCCAAAGGCACCATGTTATGGTTTCTCTTCCGGAAAACAGTAAAAGTTATTTTTCCGGAAAAAAACATTAATGTTATTTTTGCGTTCACGGCCTTGTGG
The DNA here is from genome assembly GCF_036898095.1 of Palaemon carinicauda. Taxonomy (NCBI): domain Eukaryota; kingdom Metazoa; phylum Arthropoda; class Malacostraca; order Decapoda; family Palaemonidae; genus Palaemon; species Palaemon carinicauda. The sequence goes on along the minus strand of NC_090753.1, from coordinate 30,557,324 downwards.
AATTCACCATTACTCTTTTCTAAAAATCTATTGTCGGTGAATTCGAGAACCTTATTTTTCGGAGACTCTTTTCTCTGTGATGACAGCTTTGAAAAGTGACTCAATCATTCTCCGAGTATTTTCATGCAAGCTTCGACAACCCGTTTGCATTGCAATTTATTATTGTTTTGTTGGCTTTTTGTGTACGTTTATTTTGGTATTTCTGTAACTTTTCAACCCTTTGTTCATTGCAGCACTCTTTTCACCTTCACTTCTACTTTCCTTCCTCCATATTTCTTTTGTACAATCTTTCCGGTTCCTTTTGGACATACGGCTGTTTACACCAGGCACTAAGGTTTTTTCTTTTTTTTTCCAGATTGCTTTAGCTCATATTTTTCTCTTTTCTCTTAACATTCCCTCGTCCCAATCGGAGCTAGACTGGTTAAGGGCACTGGTTTGCTCTTTCATTGATCACAGCTTTTGAAGAATTGGATATATTTCATATTTCAATAATGTTACACAGTTTATTCTAACACTGTAAACCCCTACTCTTACAAGTAGGTCACAAAACAGTAACGTATAACTATTTTTTCCACAAAGGTCAATTTTCCAAACTAAACAATATGCCAGATAATGCATTCGATTTGTTGACAATCGTTCAGTCAATGGACTATACAGCAATGATTGAATGACAAATGCCTGGCCACTCTGTACTGCCACAGAAACAGATAGGAGAGGTAACTGCAGTCTCGGCGTGTCTATCCATGAACGATAGATGTCTGCTTCGGGTACTATGTCTCGTCGCGTCCTTTTGTTATGGAGATAAACCAATTCTGTGTTGACGGTTTCACATGAATTTGGATTTATGTTTTTGTTGTTACTTGGTTTCAGATTTATTCCTATCCTTATCTGTTATTCTGCTTATAGTATGTCATGGTATTTAGTACAAAATGTTACTTTAATAATAATAATAATAATAATAAAAATAATAATAATAATAATAATAATAATAATAATAATAACATTTATGGTTATAATTTGTGTGTTTTTTTTTTTTGTTTTTTTTGTGTGAATAACAGTTTACAGAGACTGGTGGTTTATAGCGAGAAGTTCCGGGTTACATCCAGCATCCTGTGGGAATCCATCAATTTCCTCACTGTATATGCTGTTTCAAGTCGCAACCTCTTCTACAGAAGTCCAAAGGCTATATCAGCTCCTACCTTCTCAGGATTCTATTCCAATAACTTAGTATGATCCCCAGTGCCCCTTTGATTATTGCATAGCCTTCTTAGTTCAAATAGCATGTCGTGATATTTTTTTTATTTTTTCTCTCCACTTATCTTCCAACCTTCAGTCGCATGGAACTGCGACGTCGATATTATTATTATTATTATTATTATTATTATTATTATTATTATTATTATTAATGAAGTCATATTGCTTAAAGATTACACGAGGCAAAGTTCAGGAAAAAAAAGTATGTTATTTAAGCATTTCTTATATCGAGAGTGACTATATTCAACAGTCATTGTAGCTGGATGAGTTTCAGTCTTTTTTCTGAATCCGATTTTTGCTCATTAACTATATTTATATTTATACACACACGCACACGCACGCACATACACAGATATATATATATATATATATATATATATATATATATATATATATATATATATATATATATATATATATATGATAAATTTTGCACATTTTTACGTGTTTTTCATATTCAAATAAGCCATATATATTTTGATATATTAATGTCTGGATTCTCTTAACGACCTCGGGATCAGAGCCCCAGGCGAAATCTCACAAAGACAAGAGCTTGGCTCCGGCCGGGAATCGAACCCTGGTCGGCAAGCTTATAGAGACAGTGTCTATATAAGCTTGCCGACCAGGGTTCGATTCCCGGCCGGAGCCAAGCTCTTGTCTTTGTGAGATTTCGCCTGGGGCTCTGATCCCGAGGTCGTTAACAGAGCCCCAGGCGAAATCTCACAAAGACAAGAGCTTGGCTCCGGCCGGGAATCGAACCCTGGTCGGCAAGCTTATAGAGACAGTGTCTATATAAGCTTGCCGACCAGGGTTCGATTCCCGGCCGGAGCCAAGCTCTTGTCTTTGTGAGATTTCGCCTGGGGCTCTGATCCCGAGGTCGTTAAGAGAATCCAGACATTAATATATCAAAATATATATGGCTTATTTGAATATATATATATATATATATATATATATATATATATATATATATATATATATATATTCAAATAAGTATTATATATTTTTGATACATAGATATCTGGATTCTCTTAACGACCTCGGGATCAGAGCCCCAGGCGAAATCACACAAAGACAAGAGCTTGTGTCATGCCGGCGGGAATCGAACCCTGGACAGCAAGCTTGTATAGACAGGGACTAAACCATGTGGTTTAGTCACTGTCTATACAAGCTTGCCGACCAGGGTTCGATTCCCGGCCGGACACAAGCTCTTGTCTTTGTGTGATTTTGCCTGGGGCTCTGAGCCCGAGGTCGTTTAGAGAATCCAGACATTAATGTTTCAAAAATATATATATCTTATTTGAATATGAAAAACACGTCTAAATGTGCAAAATATATCATATATATATATATATATATATATATATATATATATATATATATATATATATATATATATATATATATATATATATATATATGTGTGTGTGTGTGTGTGTGTGTGTGTATGTTTGTTTGTGTGCGTGGGTGTGTGTGTTTGGATGTGGAGGTTTGTACTGAAAGAGATGAACAAAGAGAAATTGGAAAACTTGGTCAGCGTGAGTATTTTTATGCGTTGAAATCGACAGTCAGTGTAAGATTTTTGCCTTTTCTTTTTTTAGGTTTCTACATGTGTGGCCTCTATATAGGACTTTGACCTTATATTTGATCTCAGCCTCCATGAAAAATGGCTTCCTGTCGAGCATGCATGGTATGTATGATGATTTTTTTTTTTTTTTTTTAAGGTAAAACAGTGAAAAATCTCATAACAAATATTCACCTTAACGTACGGCCCAAAGAAAGACTGTCAGACTCTCGTGGGAGAATAAACTTACTACTTGGTGAATGAAATTCCATTTAGAGAAATTAGATTAAGTTTACCGGGACCCAAATGTAGCATTTGGCCGGCACATAATCTCATGGCCGCGTTTAGTTAGCTTTTAGTGTGGCTCTCTGCCGGTGATATATGATGCCGCTATGATTTTGCCTTAGTATATGAATTAATGAAATAATTTCTGTTTTTGTTTGTATAATTTGAAATATTGCATTCACGAAAATAAATG
>NC_090753.1:30546528-30549028 GCF_036898095.1 Palaemon carinicauda | reverse complement strand
AGCGCCCACTGTAGCATTTAAGTCCCCCATTGACAATTACATAATTCCTTATATACAGTCCTTCTACACACCTAGTTAATTCCTTCCAGAATTCAATCCACTCATGTTTACTTTTCTCACAACTTGGCCCATACGCACTAACAAAAGCCCAAAATTCCCTACCCAACTCTATTCCACTACTTTACCTGTCATTCATTCACTTAGCAATTGAGCCCTACCATCTCTTGCTCTCCCTCTCTCAATCCCAGATATTCTACCAGTCATTTCACCAAACATCACTATCCATACTTCTATGCACAAATATACTTCTATTCTCACACCTTTTACTCTCTATCGTACTACATCTATACACATTCAGATACCTCAAAACTAGAGTGGGGGAGCAGTGACTCTCCCCCAAACTCCATCGTGTTGATGTGTCACAGGAATATAAAATACAGGAGAGGGGGGGGGGGGTTTCCTAGCCAACTTTTCTCGTCCCTTTTAGTGACCTCTTATGACACCCAGGGATACGTTGGCGCTATTCTGATTGTTCTGAAATAATGACTATCATTACTGGCCTATCTTGCAAATATTCATCTTATATTTTGAGCTAAAAAAATGTTGGAGTAAAATTACCGGGAGTCAAATTGACTGGGAGTTAAATTACCAACAGTCAAAAGTACCTGAGTCACATTAATACGAGTCAAACTACTTTCTAATGTGTTATATCCTGGTTTTCAGCAAAACATTAGATAATACTTTATCTAATAATTCATAAAATGATCACGACTATTACGCACGATATGCTGCGCTTTATCTTTCATACATACAATAGTCATGTTTTTATAATATTATTTGCACGATACGCCGTATATATTATTGTTACTAAAGCTTATACAATATCGTGTTGATAGTTGGGAAGAATAAAATTTTCCACTGTCAGTGTTTATTTTATATACTAATACACAACTTCATCTTTACAGTCACAATTATTTGGTTAACAGCTACCTGCGGATTAATAATAGGTGACGTTAGAGAAAAATATTTGCGAAGAACAGCACTTATAAAGGAAGCCAGTAACTGTGTAAATTAGCGGTTATTCGCACAATACCTTCCGAATAACTATCAATAGACACGACAGAATCGAAGGCGTAGTATAGACATAAATCTCGTGAAACAGATATACGAAATTGTTTCCGAAATTGAAGCAACACTTGGGTGGACAACGCTTCAATACAGATGAAGAGGTGAAGGAAGCGGTCAGCAAGTTCATCGACGGCCTAGCGGCGGAGTTCTTCGAAGAGGGTTTTCAGAAGTGGATAACTCGTCAGGAAAAATGCGTAGAAAAATCTGGCGACTATGTAGAAAAATAGTTTACAGTATAAGCTTTCACATTGAATACTTATTTATGTCAATAAAAAATGTCTTATACCTGCAAAAATTTTGGGAACCTTATTTTTTACTTGCCCCTCGTATATATATATATATATATATATATATATATATATATATATATATATATATATATATATATATATATATATATATATATATGTGTGTGTGTGTGTGTGTGTGTGTATGTGTGTATACATACACACACACACACACACACATATATATATATATATATATATATATATATATATATATATATATATATATATATATATATATATATATATATATATATATATATATATATATATATATATATATATATACATATATATATCCCAGTCTCACTTAGTGACATTTCCTGACGTATAACTTTTTGGTCTCTCCCCGTTACTCCGGTATGAGAGAGGAGTACTCGGTGGGAGGGGTTCTTGAGAGGTACGTTCGGATATCATGACTGCTGTGTTATATTTAGGAAAGGGGACGCGGTGGGGAGGTTTGAATGTGTGTATGTGCGTATATCTATCTGGGTATTTAGCCGGCATTTGTGACTGGTGCTGTATACAAGTAATAGCTATAATGATGAGGGTAAGAAATATCTACTCATGAACTATGGAAACGATTTATACATGAATATGTTTGAGAATACATTGATCAAACAACCATTCATAGATCAAAGGATATCAACAACCTTCTTCGTATCATGGCTGGGAAGAATTCAAAAGTATCATAACTTATTTGCGATTGATAAGGTCTAATCAACAAAGAAAATTTAACTAAATTAACACATTAGAGGATATAACTATAGCTCAAATACATACGTAACAAAGGTATGAATCTCTTGGCATCAAAACTAAATAAGGTAGAGTAACACATTTGGGGGTACAAATATAACACGAATGAAAATATAACATAGGTATCAATAGAAATATAAAACAGGTATTGATATAATCTTGTGGCAGCAAAACAGTCTATAATCTTGGTTAATGGATTAACGTAAGGAAATTGTTTGTGGATAACAATTACACCAGGTAATGATATTCATTATTGTTTTTACCCTTCACCCTTTCTTAGTAGCTTTCAAATTAATACTACTAAATTTATAAGGTTATCCGCTTGCTAT
>NC_090753.1:30524028-30534028 GCF_036898095.1 Palaemon carinicauda | reverse complement strand
ATATACTAAAGAAAAAGGACAGAAGTAATAACAGTTGTTGTAGATACGAAAAGCTTTAAAGTTGGCATTACCGTAGTTTTAATTTTTGTTGGTCTTGGATGTGTTAAGTGAAAAGATCAGAAATGAAGAGTTGTGGTAGCTGCTATGCTATCATGCAATAAGTGTCTCTCGCATCATAGCAAGTGGCGTTAATTCATTTATTTTATGAGTAAAAGAATGAGTATTGCATTATATTTTAGGATTTTACACAATATTTCAGGGCTTCCAAATACTGATAACTTACTTTATGTGGCAGGATATACATATTTCATGGTTGGTTAAAAAAAATGTAGCTTATAATGATCTTGCGTAAGATATTCCAAATCGTTTAAGAAAAAACGACCTGGTTTTAAAATGCCCCAAGTTTCTCAATTGGACTAGAATTGTCCTAGAAATTCCGAATCGAAGACAAAATTTTGGAAAAACTGTGTCGAATGACGACTTCAGAAGATGCATCGTAGGTTACGCTTATCTTTCCAATAATAATCATAAAAATTATAACTATCTATATTAATAATAGGATGTGGATATGGTTAAATCCATTGTTTATCATCCAAAATTTATTTCATCAGTCAAAATAGCCTTATATCACAGCAACTTGAATTCTAGTGAAGAGTTGTGGATCCCTTAGGAGAAAATATGCCGGTTAATTGTTTGATGAAGAACCTTAGCTTTGGGTTGTTTTGGTAAACTTCAGAATAATGTATAGAACTGAGAGTGAGGGTGAAGTTGCATGCCCCCGTGACCCTTTTAGTGACTGGGGAATTAAACTTGAGACAAACTGAAAAATATTAAAATGTAATTATCTTATTACTTCTATTGTGATAATCGGATGTAGTATCTTCTCTTAGATGACGTATTTAATTAGTTTATACTGATGCTACATATGTTGAGAATAGCAGCTTTTGTTGCTTTGCATATATCGATAATATTTAATGATAGCATTTTGGACAACTGAATTTGACATGAGTAAGATGATTAGATAAATATTGAAAAATAACTTTTATTCCCTACCACCTATGTGAAATAGTAACCTATATGCAAGTTGTTTTAAGCAAATGGAGTAAACTTTATCATACTGTATTATGTTTTCAAAATCATCTAAAGGATAATTTGCTTCTGATGATTTAATTTCTATGTTAAGCATGAATTCCTTCATTCGTATAATTAGTTATAATGACACAAATTAGTATAGATGAATATTCTTCGTTACCGAAAATTGAATAAAACCCTAAAACTCTAAATTCTTTCTAAACAAAACTTACTCTTCTTCCAAGATTTGGAAAGCGTCAAAACAGCCTCTCTCGCAAAGAGTTGAAACGGAGTTGAAATGAAATCACATAACTTTGAAACTGAGATGAAATTAAATCACCAGATTTTGAAACTAAGCTGACATCATATCATATCACGTAACTTTAAAACTGAGCTAAAAAGGCAATCACAAAACTCTGAAACCAAGCTGGAATAAAGTCCAAGAACTTTGAAACGGAGCTGAAATATGATCACAGCATTTTGAAACTCAATGGAAATGAAACGGCCTTAATCTTGCACGGGTACCTTAAGAAATCACAATAATCACCTGATCATTACTCTAATGCAATTTGCAGTGTATCATTTGGTTATCATTATCTTTTGCTTTCGTTAAGAGGTGTTGCTTAATCTAATAGCAGTGTCGTTGTGAGGACTTACGCTTATTACACACGAGAGTGTTGATCCTGCACGGTTTTATCTGCGTGAATTAGAAATTAGGGAAGATCAATGATGGCATTCACACACTGTTCGCTCGGAAATTTGCTAACTTCTTGCATTGCTAACCGGCGCAGTTCCATTATAGCGTCATAGAAACCACTACGAGGCCGCTCGAGAAAACTCCGCTCGTGAGAAGACATGCCTCTTAACAAGCGAAAATTTTCCTGTGCGGGAAAAAATACTCTTGTGTAAAGCGAGCTTTGGTTACCATGTTACTCCGATTATATTGCAAAAGACTCGTCCATGAGAATTAAATCACAATTGCTAGCATTGAAGAAATATCTTTGGCTTAATCAACTTAAATAACTTAATAAGTTTTCAGCTACTAAATTAAAATGCACTTTATAAAAACAGGGAAAATCTTATGAAATATTTTATTTTTGCTGCAAACATAAATTTTTTTCTGCCTCTTTACTCATAATCACATGATTTATCTGTATAATCAGTTATTGGTTATCAAAAGTAATAAACATATTTACAAATACTAAGACTAACGATACCAGTAATTACAGGTTAAACAAAATAGAATTCTTATCATGCCACTGCTGGGTAGCGATTATATCCAATAAGTATTTAAAATTATTCTTTAAATATATCTAATCAAGCAAAGGTTTTAAATTCGTTCACCTGGAGTCCTTGAGTCTTCTAGCTCTATATCATAAAACTAGATATTCTTTTTTTCTTGTATTCCATAACACTGAGAAAACAGAACGACATTCTTCATCATTTAAAGATAAATTTTGGCTTTTATTCTGTCTGTGAACTTCAGCAATTGTACAATTTTTTATGTGCTCTATTATGAATTTGTCAATCATTAGTCGCCATGCACTTACTGGGCTACCAACAGTGATACATCTTTTTGCATGGCCCGTAGGTCCAGGCATTTCTTGTAAAATATTTTGTTCTGACCGCCTGCCACATGAGCATTTATCAGTCAGCATTTGCTTCCACTCTGTACCATCCGAAGCAACAATATCTTCCAAAATACACTTCAGTTTCTTCATTTGCAATGCAATGAACAGATGAACTAGCATTAGGCTCTGCAACCTGGTTTGTAAATTCTTATACCTGGGAACATAGACTACGGCCTCATTTCCCTCAAAACCATGGGCTTTGTCTTCGTTTACCTCTACCTATAGAATATGGAATGTGGATTGACTTAGCATGTGGTGATAATTTGTTTATATAATTTATACATATATATATATATATATATATATATATATATATATATATATATATATATATATATATGTATATATATAGATATATATATATATATATATATATATATATATATATATATATATATATATATATATATATATATATATATATATATATATATATATATATATATATATATATATATATATATATTTATATATATATGTGTGTAATGAATATATATATGTATATACATATATATATATATATATATATATATATATATATATATATATATATATATATATATATATATTATATATATATATTTTTGGGCTCAAGCCATGTCGTCCTGATGGAAGTTCCTATAGGGTAGCTTCCTAGGGTATATTACAACTACGGCGATATTCCCAGAGAATTTACCTTAAGGTACCAGAATTCTAACTCCTGGAGCGAGTATCCCTCGTGAAAGGGATATCGCGACATATCAGAGGACGTATTCTAGACACGTCACATGGCAATCTACGACCTGAACAGAGATTTCGTCTCGTAGGAGGTGATTGACGAGATACGAATTCGGGAAAGAAAAAGGGGAGCCGCTCCCAAGGCTTCCCTATCCCCCGATTCGTATGCGTGCCTGGCGCCAATCCTGGCGCCATCTGTATTCCTTTTTGCGTAGCTTAACAACTCGGTGTTTTTTCCTGTTTTTCTCACAAATCTTGGATTTATTCAGCTTTTCATGGCTTCTCCGTCTTCGTTGGCCTCGGATAAGTTGAGTATAGTGTCTGTTATGTATAAATGTAGGCTCTTGGTAAAATTTTGAGTGATTAATAGGATTAATCTTTGATACAAGAGCCGTAGCCTACCAGAGGTGTCCTGGACACTGTCACTCGCTAGGTATAAATTAGTTAGTCAGAGTGACATTCCTGGTTGTTTTGCTTCAATAAATTTTAGCTATTTAGCTTTACATAGGATTTCCTTTCGTGCTTAGTATTATTTGGCGAAGTATTCGTCATTCTGGCCTACGCTAGGCCATGTAGCCTAGTCGTTTGGTCCTAGTACTTCATGCATGATTTTGGTTTTTCCGAGTGTAATTAAAATTTTATTGAAGCTTTAGGCTATATTTTATACATTTTAGACTGTGTGGAATATTTCCAAGTTTGTATACGTGTGAGTTTCGGTGAATTAGGTAATCGATTCTCTTGGTGCCTAGGCTAATTGCTTATGGAGCCTTAGTATACTTTATCATACTCCCCGGTTGCTTTCTTTTCTTCGGAGAAGGTATGCAATCCCTTTCCCTCTGTTTAAGCCTTGGGCTTATCCCTAAGTGGTTTTTTCCGAATTTATTTTCGATAAAACTATACTAGGGTGTTACTGTACCTTCCTGTTCCAGTAAGTCTGGTTCAAAGAGGGACAGAACAACAGAGTTTTTAGTCTGAGTCCGTGTTGTCTGGCTTGGGGCAGAGTCTCCCTCGCTGACCTAACACTTACAAAGGGAGCTTAGCTCCCTTAGGTCACTACCGAAGGTTTCTGTAAGTTATGATTCCTTCTTTTGTGATCGACCAGACTAAGTCCTGTTGCTGTTCTCGGGGGAGGATAAGTTCTTCCCTTGGGAGTTGCAACGCCTTCCTTGCTTTGGTGCTCTGGAAGCTGGCAAGTATTGCTGGCCCTTTCTCTTAGATCTCCCTTAGGCTAAGACAAAGTTCTTGGCTGCGGGTGATCTGTCACTAAAGCAAGGTTGGCAGGACCCTCTTGTCCCTTCCCCCTCTATCTCCGTAATGGCCTAGCCATTACTGTACTGTACCTTGCCGGCCAGCAGAGCTGGCCGGCAGGGGTATTACTGTACTTTACGTCATTCTACTTCTGAACCTAGTATAGGTTTGGATGTGGAATTGACTCAGCCCATTGCCGGCCGGCAGAGATGCTGGCCGGCAAGGGTCTTATGTTTTCGAGTGCTGCCCGGACCTCTCTTGGTCCCTCATCCATGCCTGCCGGCAGAGCCGGACGGCATTGGTCAAGGAAGCCTGAATTAAGTTTCTCCCCTTCCTTATATGCACTCTTTCGGTTGCCGGGCTTGGGGGGTTGTGTACACTCTTATCCCGGCACCCATTCTATTTTCTTCTAGTGCTGTACCTGTCCCGGCTGCCGGCCTCATAGGCCGGCAGCCGGGCAGGTGTAGTCTTCTGGTTCTTTTGCTGCCGGCTGGCATCGGTCTTGTACCTTTGCCGGCCGGCTTATGTCAGTCCTTGTGTGCCGGTCACCAAGAGTGTGGCCGGCAGCTGGGTACTACCTTGTGTAGTTGCTGGCCGGCAGTCATTGCCGGCCAACACTGGCTGTTACCGGCCGGCAGCTGCTGCCGACCGGCACAGGCATTTGAACCAGAGTGCTGCTGCCCTATAGCTGTTAAGTAGTATACTTTAAAGCTAGTTGTGGTGTGTGCCGGCCGGCAAAGGCAGGCCGGCACACATCCTCCTATACTGTACTAGTATTCTTCTGTATAGCATATACAGTAAGAAGAAAACTATAGTAAAGGTTTAGGTACAGCACTGTATCTTCTAACACTATTGTGTTTTCTTGCACAGCCCTTTGCTGTTGCCCTCAGATAGGAAGCAGAGTTCTTCCCTGTCTATTATCCAGGATTTTAAAATAATTGCCTAGGTGTGAGCTCCACCTGTTTCCTCTGGAAACCTTGCATTGGTTACTCTAGAAGAGATAAACCATTTTGATTTTATTATCTGGAAGGCTGCAACAATGGGTTGTGAAGGAAACACAAGTGTGTGTCTTTCCTTTATGAATTGTTATGCTATACTATGCATATCCAGTGATACATAGTTCACTTGATACTCATGGAAATTTCTTCTCTTTACAGGAGGACCCTCCGAAGTGCGGAAATGTTTTCTGCAATGTCCGCAGCAAGAACCTCTGTGGACATGGGTGTTGTAGGAGACACGCAGCATGCGCTGTCTCCAAGGATGATCTCCAGTATTGGGACCCTCAGGTATGTACTGTATGCACTAACCTGATTACTGAGGCTTTTGATTCCCCTAAAACGGCAGAATCAAGGGATATAGCAAGGGAAAAGCTTCGTACTTGGGTAAGAGGCTTCAAGAACACCTCTGGCCCCTATCTTCCAAGTGAGAAGATGAGGGCGTATCTTTTTCCCCAGGCATCAGCTGAGGCAGTGATTCCCCAGCCTCAAGAGGAGATCCCTCAAGATCAAGTCCAGGTGGACGTGGAAGTCGCAGTTGCGATGCAAGACATCCAGTTGGATGACAGGATGTCTGACCTGGACGAACGTTTGGAAGAAGACCTCCTGGCAGAAGGTCAGGATCAAGTTCAAACCCCGGATGTCGTAGAGGATGAGGTCGACGAGGTGTCGGCTACTCCGGTTCAGATGCCGGAGCCTATCCCCTCAACATCGGCTGGTCTCCCAGTAGAACTGGGACAGGCCCTCTCTTCGATTGTTGGTATGATCCAACAAATGCAGAAGGAGAATCAGGAGAAGGCGGCTGCAATGGAACTGCGTATGCAGTCCCTGGCAGAATCACATGGGCCCCAGAAAAGGCTCAATGTGAAAGACCTTCCCATATGCTCAGATGCTAACCCATGGAGGTATGCTGAGCACATGCCGATGACGACTGGAAAGATCGTCATCTCGGATAAGCTGGGTTCAGTTCCCCTAGAGGAGGTAGAATTCTGGCCCAGCAAGGCATCATATCCGGACTGCTATGTCCGGCTGAGAAAAGAACCAGCTTCAAGGGAGGAGACAGAGCCGAAGGAGGTCATTATTATGGACCACGCTAAGGCTCAAGCCCTACTTTCATCCTCGATGAAAGAGAGGGGCTTCTCTAATTCGAAGGTAGCTGTATTGAGCAAGAAGCTCCCTTCTTTTGTGTCCTCTCCTGATAGAACCTTCCCCTTTTTACAGAAAGGGTTTGCGGCTGTCCTAAAGGCAGTCGAGGCCGGCAAGCCTTGCCCCTCACTGGAGGAGTGTGAACCCTTGTCGCTGGCTCTGCCTATGGACCACAAAGACTGGAAGGATGTCCATCTGACATTCTCAGTGGGAAAGTTGGAGGCTGATATTGCCGGACGGCAATTCGGCGAGGACCTCCCCAAGCTGTCCGAATCTCTTTTACGAAGAGAGTTCGAGACAAAAGAAAGACTGGCTGCCTCAATGTCTCATCAGACTACTCTTGAGACGATGGCAAGTGACCCTAAGGTCCATGAAATGTTCATGGTAGTGGCTAAGTCTCACCTAGCCACAGTGACGAAGGACCTTTATGGCTTCGTCAGGGCAAGGAGAGCTTGCAGGGAGTTCGTGTTCACCGGGGCTTCGGTGAGACACGAGCCAAGGAAATTAATCTCCTCCAACATTTGGGGAAAAGACCTTTTCCCTACCGATGTGGTCAAAGAGGTTGTTGATAAGGCCGCCGTGGAGAATAGAAACCTTCTCCAGAAGTGGGACCTGGCTATCAAAAGAAAATCTTCCCCGGATGAGGGTCCTCAACCAAAGAGGAAGAATATGAGGACTAGGCTACCGTCTCGGCCAGCCAAGCCTTATAAACAGCAGCAGCAACTGCAATTGCCTTTGCCTCCAGTGCCCCAGATGGTGCCACAAACCCCGACTACTTTTCAGTGGGTACCCCAGGCTGTGCCAGGTCAGTCAACCACATTCACCCCAACTTTCGAAGGACAGTCTTCTTCCTTTCGTGCAAAACCTAGAGGAGCAGCCAGAGGCTCGTCTAGGCGCCCCTCAAGGGGAAGGGGATTCAGAGGTGGTCGTGGTCAGGGAGGCAAGACCTCAGGACGGCAGTCCAAGTGAAACGATACCGGTAGGAGGGAGACTGATGAAATTTTGGGATCGCTGGACCTTCGATCCCTCGGCCCAAAGCCTACTCAAGAATGGACTGGGTTGGAGCTGGTACAGCACTCCACCCCCGTGCCTTCGGTTTTTCCAACACTCCACCCCCATTTTGGAGGAGTACGTTCAAGAACTGTTGGAGAAAAATGTAATCCGAAAGGTGAAGTCCATCAAATTCCAAGGGAGGCTGTTTTGTGTTCCCAAGAAAGACTCGGAAAAGCTCAGAGTCATTCTGTACTTGTCGCCACTCAACAAGTTCATAGTGAATTGCAAATTCAAGATGCTAACACTGCAACACATAAGGACCTTACTGCCCAAGAGGGCATACTCAGTCTCTATAGACTTGTCAGACGCCTATTGGCACATTCCAATCAGCCGTCGACTCTCCCCCTACCTAGGGTTCAGGCTACAACGGAGACTGTACGCCTTCAGAGCCATGCCATTCGGGCTAAACATAGCCCCAAGGATTTTCACGAAGCTTGCGAGCGCAGCTCTCAAACAATTACGCCTAAAGGGAATTCAGGTAGTAGCCTACCTGGACGACTGGCTGGTGTGGGCAGCATCCGAGACCGAATGCTTGCAAGCTTCCAGGCAGGTGATCCAGTTCCTAGAGTACCTAGGCTTCAAGATCAACAGAAAAAAGTCTCGACTTTCTCCATCCCAAAAGTTCCAGAGGCTGGGAATCCACTGGGACCTTTTGTCACACAGTTTCTCCATCCCGATGAAGAAAAGGAAGGAGATAGCGGGCTCTGTCAAGAGACTTCTAGATTCCGAAAGGATGCAACCGGAGTTTGGAGAAGGTATGCATCAAACGCACGAAGAGACCTGAGAAGACCAGTGCCGCCTCGGCTACGTACTCTTCTCAGACCTTGGTCCCAAGCCAGACATCTAAAGAAGTCTGTTCTTCTTCAGCCACCTCCCCCGTCGATGACGATTCATTCAGACGCCTCAAAGGAGGGATGGGGAGGTCACTCTCATCGGAAAAAAGTCCAGGGGACTTGGTCCAAGCTATTCAGGACCTTTCATATAAACTTTCTAGAAGCTATGGCAGTGCTCCTTACCTTAAAGAAAGTCTCCCCGCGTCACTCGATCCACATAAGATTGGTGACGGACAGCGAGGTGGTTGTGAGATGCTTGAATCGACAAGGGTCGAGGTCACCACCTCTCAACCAAGTGATGTTAGCCATTTTCCGATTGGCGGAGAAGAAGAAGTGGTACCTGTCGGCAGTTCACCTTCAAGGAGTCCGCAATGTGACAGCGGACGCTCTATCCAGGTTCACACCGATAGAATCGGAATGGTCCTTAGACGCAGGATCATTTTCCTTCATTCTGAATCAAGTCCCAGAACTGCAAATAGACCTCTTTGCGACGAAAGACAACAAGAAGTTGCCCCTGTACGTGTCCCCGTACGAGGACCCCTTAGCGGAAGCAGTGGACGCAATGTCCCTCGACTGGAACAGATGGTCCAGGATTTATCTGTGTCTCCTCACAACCTTCTGTTGAGGGTCCTCAACAAACTGAGATCCTTCAAAGGGGTAGCGGCAATAGTGGCCCACAAGTGGCCGAACAGTATGTGGTTCCCCTTGGCATTGGAACTACAGATGAAGCTCGTGCCGCTACCACATCCAGTTCTGACCCAGCGAGTCCAGAAGTCGACTGTCTGCGCTTCATTACAGAAAACCCGGACCCTGCAGCTCATGATTTTCTCGCCCTCGCGGTGAGAAAGCGTTTCGGGATTTCGAAAGCCAGCATAGACTTCCTAGAGGAATATAAGTGCAAATCGACTAGAAGGCAATATGAGTCATCTTGGAAAAAATGGGTGGCCTTTGTAAAGGCAAAGAATCCGCAGGAGATCTCAACAGACTTCTGCTTATCTTTCTTCATCCACCTCCATGGCCAAGGGTTGGCAGCTAACACGATTTCAGTGTGTAAATCTGCCTTGATGAGACCCATTTTATTTGCCTTCCAGATCGACCTAGGTAACGAGATCTTTAATAAAGTTCCGAAAGCCTGTGCTAGGCTCAGACCTTCAGCACCTCCAAAGCCCATCTCATGGTCTTTAGACAAAGTTCTTCATTTCGCCTCCCTGTTGAGCAATGAAGAATGTGCGTTAAAGGATTTGACGCAAAAAGTTATTTTCCTATTTGCACTCGCGTCCGGGGCCAGGGTTAGTGAGATCGTAGC
>NC_090753.1:30511528-30516528 GCF_036898095.1 Palaemon carinicauda | reverse complement strand
TTTTAAAGTTGGTTCCCGCTTCACCAGAATTACCAAAGGAATTTTCTCTTTCTCCTTCGACTCTAAATCAGCAATCTTGAAAGCATGATACAATTACAGAAAGTAAATAAAGACAAGGGGAATATTAACTAAGAAATAATGAAGTCATCGCTGGCCTAACTCATTGCTGGACCAACTCATCGCCTCCAGCATGGTGGTTCAATAAAACTTTCTAGATATTAAAAGAACTATATTCAAAATAAAAATTGGACACTTTCAAACTATTAAAAATGAATTTTAATCCTATCATTAGTATACATTATAAATAGCTTTATTTAGAATCACAATGCTAAGAATGCTAAATAGATTGTATTTTTATTGATTTTTGTTTAAAGACAAGTACATGATGTTGAGGGGAAAAATGAATTATTTATTTTATGATGAGCGAAATACCCCGCAAATATTCTATTAAAATTCTGGACAGTTCTAAAATTGCGGGTATCAGTATCCCTGTACTTCTTCAGTTTTGCAGGTGGTGTACTGCCTGCTATAAGCTATTCCAAATAACTGTCTCTACCTTTTTGAGCTTATTTGAGAGCGTTGATGAACTTCCATGGGGTTGGATGGTCCATTCCTAATTCAAGCTGTATTTGTCTGCTCGCTGCTTCAGCATGGTTACTAGTTTTGTTTGACAATTCAATGCTCGGTCATATAAATTCCACATTTCCATCGGGAAGAATGGTGTACGTGTACTATTTCAACGTCTGTTCAACCTACTTATATAATTATCTTCGAGCCAATTCAAGATTTGCGTATTCTCTATGGATAATCATCTGCTAAGGCATTAATATAAGAATCTATATGTCCAGTAGGTACAAAGGCAAGTGCCAGTATCATCTTTTACTTACAAAGATAATTGGGCGTCGTCATTATAGCAAAAACTTTGGCCTAAAGTAGCAATGTGCTTCTGCATATTTTGACACAGGTGAAAGAAGCACCCTTTTACTTCAACGTCTGGAAAAATTTCCTTGTTAGCAAGGAATGCTGCAATTTCAAAATGACATACAATCGACTTCAAGTTTACTGTTGGTTCATATTCATTTATCATTTCAAACAGTCTTGGATATGTAACTTTCTGCTTGTTGGGTAAAAGAGCATAAAGTACTGGAATGACACCTCCGCTTTTTTGAGCCATTACAATATACACTTGAGAAAATAGTGGGGGAGCAATCTTAAGGGTGCCATCAACATACCAAACATCCTATGATACCAAATATTGCACCCAACTTTTTTTACCAAATAATAAGATTTGATCTGAGCTGGGACCACTGTCTCTTGATGAAAAATCTTCCCTCTGAGTTGCCTCTGGTGTCGGGGTCGAATATTCATCCAGGATTGCTAACTGATGAAGGTCAACTGGGATTGGCGTAGGGGCACTAATTTGATTCCGTTTCCGTCAAATAGTTTTCTTTAAAACAGACGAACTTAGCAAAGATCCTTATACCATTTGGGGAACATTAATCAAAACTTCATTAATCACTGCAAATGGTTTTTTTATCATCTCTTCAGCTCGGGTTTTAATTTTTGTAGTAGTCCTTTCCACTTCCACTTTTATAGGTGAAGATTTTCACTACGTTTCCAAATCTTGTTTGTATTCTTGCTTTGCATCTGCCGAGCTGTTCACACGTCCAAAACATCAGATCGCTGTCGGTTTTACCCGTTTTATAAGAAATGAACAAATATCCATTATGACAAAACTTTTCCTTGCCTCTCTGACTTAAAACTGGCTCCATTGTAATGGGTAGATTCAGAATATAATACTATAGGGGTGTTAGAGATCTAGAAAGCAAAGGTTTTCCAGAATATATAACGACTTCCGAGTCGTTGAAAATATTTACCCTTTATAAAAAGATGGGTGAATGTATTTTGTCCGACAAAGAGTTGGACCGGTGATGATTAACCAGGCGTTGAGTTAAGCCTGCCTGACACTTGCGCGCATTTTTGCCACGCACTGGGTTTTTTCCTGCACTGTTCACGACCAGTTCACGACACGTTCACGCATAGTTCACGACAAGTTCATGCCACGTAAACGCCATGGCACGAATTGGCACGCCTAGTTCACGACAAGTTCACGACACGTTCACTCATGTTTCCGCATCATTCCGCATCGTTCACGTATCGTTCACGTCAGTTCACGAATTGGCCACTCCATATAAAAACGGGGCTTCTCCAACCCGAGGACATTCTTTGATAGGCTTCGGAAGAGACAACAATGCTTTCTGTCAGAGACACCATTGCATTGAGAAGATACTTATACCTAGCAGCTGCTGTAGCATTTGTTGGAGTGCATCAGAAAAGGCTGGCAAAGGAAAAAGAGAAACAAAAGCCAACCCTACCTCGAAGAAAGATACAACGGAAAGTGTGGGTCAGGGAATGGTTAACCAGAAGGCAGTCGTTTGGACACTATGAAAGTCTATTGACTGAACTCAACAAGGAAGATCCAAGGGGCTACAAAAATTACCTCAGAATCACACCTGACCTGTTTCAAGAGATGGTTGAGGAGTTAACCCCGCACCTCCTGAAGCAGTCCACCTTCATGAGGGAACCGCTTCAAGTTGGACTCAAGCTTGCTGTCACCCTCCGCTTTTTAGCCACTGGAAATTCCTATCAAAGTCTGCAGTACAGCTTCAGGGTTGAAGCAAGTACCATCAGCAAGTTAATACCCGAGGTGTGTAAAGCCATCATCGCGGCCTACAAGGACGAAGTGCTGCGTTGCCCCAAAACTGAAGAGGCCTGGAAGGAAGTTGCTGCCAGATTCAGCTCCAGATGGAATTACCACAACTGTCTGAGGGCTGTGGACGGAAAGCACCTTGCCATAAAGAAGCCACGCAATGCTGGCTCTTACTACTACAATTACAAGGGCTTCCACAGCATTGTACTGATGGCAGTGGCAGATGCTTCCTACAAGTTCCTCTATGTGGATGTTGGGGCAGAGGGTGGTGCGATGGATGGAGGAACATGGAGCAACTGTTCTCTGCATGATGCTGCAGAAGACAACAGAGCTGGAGTGCCTCAACCAGAACCAATCTCTAATGATGACCACCCAGTGCCCTATCACTTCGTTGGGGATGACGCCTTTGCTCTCCGAACCTGGATGATGAAACCATTCTCCCATCGGTCACAAGTCTTACGAGAACGCATATATAGCTACAGGTTGTCTCGTGCCCGACGTGTCGTTGAGAATGCCTTTGGAATTTTAAGTCAAAGGTTCCGTTGCTTCTTGACGACGATGCAGCAGAAGCCCAACACCATCAACCTGATCACCATGTGTGCCTGTGTCCTGCACAACCTCGTCCTCATCAAATACCCAGGTGCTTTGTCAGAAGTGGACTACGAAGATCCGGACACATATGCTCTGATCCCTGGTGCATGGAGGAATGAGCAAAACCTGCAGGGGCTGATGACTCTACCTGGCCATCATATCCAGAAGGATGCAAAGGATCTGCGAGACTAACTTTCACATTACTACATGTCCCCTGCTGGTGCTGTCCCTTGGCAAGAAAAAATTTATAATAAAAGAAACGTATCTTTTTCGTTTGTATTTTTTGTTGCCCTTTATTTTTGTTTCAATAAGAAAGCATTTGATTTACATATAAATAGCAGACATAAAATATGTACAAGTATTAAGAAAGCATTTTATTTTAACATTAAAAGCAGTAAACATGAAAAGTTTTTAGGCTGTTGATTTTAAGGTAATAAAGAAAAAAGTGTGTTGAAATAAGAAATCATTTTATTTTTACATTAAAACCGCAAACAGAAAAAATTTGCTTTGCTCTTCATTTTAAGGTAATAAAGAAGAATAATTATGTTGATGAAATAAAACATCATTTTATTTTTACATTCAAACAGCAATCTTAAAAATTTCTTGGGTTTACTTTTCAGTTCATTTTTATTTAAAACAAAAGTTTTTGCTCTTGATTGGTAATAGAGGAAAATAAGTATGTGCATGAAATAAGACATCATTTAATTTTTACATTCAAACAGCAAATATAAACAATTATTGGGTTTATTTTTCTTTCCTTTTCATTAATTTTTTTCGTTTCCTTTTTGTTTCTCTTCTTTATAAAGTTATAGAAATAGTTTGAAATAAGATATCATTTTTTTTCACATTAAAAGAGCAAATATAAAAATATATTAGGTTTATTTTTCTTTCCTATTCATTAATTTTTTCGTTTCCTTTTTGTTTCTCTTCATTATAAAGTTATAGAAATAGTTTGAAATAAGTAATCATTTTTTTTTCACATTAAGACAGCAAATATAAAATTTTTTGTGGGATTATTTTTCTTCCCTTTTATTATTTTTTTCCTTTACTGTTTCTTTCTTAGTATTTTAAGGTAATAGACAAAAATAAGTGTTTGGAAATATATAAATATTTTATTTACATTAAAACAACATATATGTACAAGTATCACACTTCATTTATGTACAAATATTTAAAAGTATTTAAATTTCCTTGTCCTTGACTGATGGGGTGTCAAGCTCCTTGGACGAGTAGAGGGGTGAGGGTGTCATGGCCTCATCTAGGTTGCTGTCGATGGCCCCTGGGGTCAGGACATGGAAGGTCAATGGAGTCTTGACTCTCGTCCCTGTAGCGGTGTGCAAGATTGAGGCACTCTATCTGGAATTCGTGCCATCGGTGTACTGGGATGGCACGCATGTAGCCTTCCAGCAGGCACGCAAAATCGTGCACAATCTTGTGCTGGCCCAAGAACGTGGGGGCGATCGAATCTGCTTTCGATATAAGCTGAAACATAAAAAATATTATAAAAATATTATATATATATATATATATATATATATATATATATATATATATATATATATATATATATATATATATATATATATATATATACATATATATATATATATATATATATATATATATATATATATATATATATATATATATATATATATATATATATATATATATATATGTATGTATGTATGTATGTATG
>NC_090753.1:30471528-30496528 GCF_036898095.1 Palaemon carinicauda | reverse complement strand
TTCGCTCTTAGTTGTTTCAGTGACAGGTCGCTGCCCGATGTTTCTCCTTTGAAGAGTTGGCCTCCACCAAAGTTCGAAGTTCTGCGAATATAGACCTTGAGGCTCTCTACTGGGCATAGAGAGGCATCTTCCTTCAGGGGGCATATTCTCCAGGGGCCCCATCTTTTGGTGGGTAATTCGTTTTTGGCGAGAAACGTCGGATCCAGGGAGAGGGTAATGTCTCCTGAATCAGTAAACAGGATGTGACCCTCTTCTCTTGATAATGCCACTATTTCGCTGACTCGGGCTCCTGAAGCAAGAGCAAAGAGAAATATAACTTTCTGAGTCAGATCCTTGAGAGGGCATGAATCATTATCCAAGTTGGAGGCGAATTGGAGCACCTTGTCCAATGACCAGGAGATCGGTTTCGGTGGGGGTGCTGGGCGTAGACGAGCGCATGCTTTCGGCAGTTTATTGAAGATGTCGCTGGACAGATCAATTTGGAAGGCATACAACAGTGGTCTAGTCAAGGCCGATTTGCAAGTAGAGATCGTATTGGCTGCTAATCCCTGTCCATGAAGGTGAATGAAGAAGGACATGCAGAAATCAATGGTGATTTCCTTAGGATTTTTTGCCTTGACGAATGAGACCCATTTTCTCCAAGATGATTCGTATTGCCGTCTTGTGGATTCGGTCTTGTATTCCTCGAGGAAGTCTAGACTTTTCTTCGAGATCCCAAACCTCTTCTTTGCGGCTAGGGAGAGAAAATCATGAGATGAAGGTCCTTGATTTTCGATGATGAAGCGAAGACAGTCGACTTCTGTACTTGTTGGGAGAGAACTGGGCCCGGGAGAGGGATCAGCGTGGGCTGCAGCTCCAGGACCAGGGGGTACCAGTTGCTCCGGGGCCACTTGGGAGCCACTAGGGCCGCTGTCCCTTTGAAGGTTCTCAGCTTGGAGAGGACTTTCAGCAGAAGGTTGGTGGGAGGGAACAGGTAGATCTTGGACCATCTGTTCCAGTCCAGTGACATGGCGTCCACTGCTTCTGCCTTTGGGTCCTCGTACGGGGCCACATACCGAGGAAGTTGATTGTTGTCGCTCATTGCGAAGAGATCGATCTGAAGTTCTGGGACTTGGTGAGAGATGAAGGAGAATGATCTTGCGTCTAGAGACCATTCCGACTCTATCGGGCTTGTCCGAGATAGAGCGTCCGCCGTCACGTTGCGGAATCCTTGTAGGTGAACTGCAGACAGGTGCCATTTCTTATTCTCTGCCAGACGGAAGATTGTCAGAAGCACCTGATTTATCTGGGGCGATCTTGAGCCTTGGCGATTGAGACATCGAACTACCACCGAGTTGTCTAGGGTTAGACGAATATGGATCGAGGGAGGCGGGGAGAGTTTCTTCAGAGTTAGAAGGACCGCCATGGCCTCCAAGATGTTGATGTGAAACGTCTTGAATAGGGGAGACCATGTGCCTTGAGCCTGTTTTTGGTGGGAGTGACCTCCCCAACCCTCCAGCGAAGCGTCCGTGTGGATGTTGAGTGATGGAGGTGGGTGTTGAAGAGGAATGGACCTTTTCACGGCCTTTGCTTCCGACCACGGCTTGAGGAGAAGTCGAAGTCTGTTTGGGAGCCGTCTCTTGAGGTCTCTTCGAGCGATGGATGCAGAACGTCTCCAGACTCCCGTGGCATCCTTTAGCTGTGCACGAAGCACCGGGTTTGTCACTGAGGCGAACTGTAGAGAGCCTAGAACTCGTTCCTGCTGGCGTCTTGAGATCCGCTTGGATTTCAGTAGTCGCTTGACAGACCCTGCTATTTCCTTCCTTTTCTTCTGGGGGATGGAAAGGCGGTGTGACTGAAGGTTCCATTGGATTCCTAACCATTGGAACTTCTGAGCTGGAGAGAGGCGAGATTTCTTCACGTTTATCTTGAATCCCAGGTGTTCTAGGTACTGGGTGACTTTGCTGCAGGATTTTAAACAATCCTCGGGCGATGGAGCCCAGACTAGCCAATTGTCGAGGTAGGCCATCACCTGGACTTCTTGGAGGCGGAGCTGTTGTACTATGGCGTCCGCCAGCTTTGTGAAGATCCGAGGGGCCACATTGAGGCCGAAGGGCATGGCCCTGAAGGCGTAGCTTTTCCTTTGGAGTCGAAATCCTAGGTAGGAGGAAGCGTGATGGTTCATTGGAACGTGCCAGTAGGCATCCGCCAGGTCAATGGAGAACGTGTAAGAACCTCGAGGCAGAAGGGTCCTTATCTGTTGAAGAGTCAGCATCTTGAACTTGTCGTTCGCTATGAACTTGTTGAGGGGGGATAAGTCCAGAATGACTCTGAGTTTGTCGGAGTCTTTCTTGGGGACGCAAAACAGTCTCCCTTGGAACCTGGTGGACTTTACCCTCCTTATCACCTTCTTGTTCAAGAGATCTAGGACATATTCTTCCAGAAGGGGGGTTGATTGTTGGAAGAATTGCTGGAAGGTTGGGGGTGGTTGAGTCCAACTCCAGCCTAGACCCTTCTTGACTATGCTCTGCGCCCAGGGATTGAAGGTCCAACGATCCTGGAATTGGCGGAGTCTTCCTCCCACCGGAAGCACTTCATTGCTTCTGGTGTCCCGAGGGTTTACTGCCTCGGACGCTAGCTCCCCTTCCTCCTCTGCCTCTGGAGGGACGGCGAGATGCATCTCTGCCAGCACCTCTGTTTGAGCATCTACCTTTGGGACAAAAGGTAGTAGTCTGTTGCTCGAAAGCAGGGGTGAAAACCGGCGACTGTGACAAGACCGGTTGGGTGACCAGCTGAAAGGTCTGCTGTGGCTGAGCTGCCACTTGGGGAGTAGCGGGTCCCGGAAACTGCCGTCTCTGTTGACGTTGCTGGGGTTTCTGCTTGGTGGATTTCCTCTTAGGTTGAGGTCCGTCGTCCTGGGAGGATTTCCTCTTCTTCGACATGCCCCACTTGTGGAGACGGTTCCTGTTCTCCGTGGCGGCCTTGTCGGTGATCTCTTTCACGAGGTCAGAGGGAAAGAGGTGCTTACCCCAGATATTAGAGGAAATCAGCCTCCGGGGTTCGTGTTTCACAGAAGCACCTGAGAACACGAATTCTCGACAGGCTCTCCGAGCCTTCATGAAGTGGTACAAATCCTTCACCAGAGTTGCCATGTGGGATTTGGCGAGTACCATGTAGTGGTCTGGGACTCTGGTGTCACCAGCCATGATATCAAGTTGTATCTGGTGGGACATGGATGCTGCAAGCCTTTCCTTCGTATCTTGTTCCCGACGAAGGAAGTGGTCGTTGAGTTTCGGGAGGTCTTCGTTAAACTGACGTCCGGCTACGTCAGAATCTAGCTTTCCCACCACGAATGTATGCTGGATATCCTTCCAGTGTCGAGCGTCGGGGGGAGTTACTATGGAGAAGGGTCTGCACTCCTCCAGTGCAGGGCAGGGTTTTCCTTCTTCCACAGCCTTGTGGCACGCAGCGAAGGCCTTTTCCATGAAGGGAAGGACTGCATCGTCGGGTGCGACGTAAGTAGGGTGCTTCTTGCTCAGGGCCGGAAGCTTAGAGCAGGTAAAACCCCTACTTTTAAATGCGGTGGCTAGCATAGCCTGGGCCTTCGAGAGATCGAACACTATCTCCTCCTTGGGTTCGGTCTCTTCTTTAGAGGCAGGTTCAGAACGAAGCCGGACGTAACAGTCCGGGTAAGCCTCAAAGTTCGGGAAGAACTCCACATCTTCCAGGGGGACCGTGCCGATCTTATCGCTGATAAAGATCCTGCCGGTCGCGATAACCATATGCTCGGCATACCTCCAGGGGTTGGCATGTGAGCATGCAGGGAGATCCTTAACCGAGATCTTCTTCGGTTCTTTGGACCCCTTCATGGACCTGATGAACTCGTGAGTTTCTTTAAGCCTGTCGTCCATAATGGCTTTAATCATCCGGAACATCTCTTGGGCGAATGGAATGGGTTCCGGGGTAGCGGAGGTAGACGGGAGAGACACTTCCGTCGGTGTAGGAGTAGGGGCGGTGATGGAAGGCGGAGCGACCTCC
This sequence comes from Palaemon carinicauda, assembly GCF_036898095.1. Taxonomy (NCBI): domain Eukaryota; kingdom Metazoa; phylum Arthropoda; class Malacostraca; order Decapoda; family Palaemonidae; genus Palaemon; species Palaemon carinicauda. The sequence continues at coordinate 30,492,511 of NC_090753.1, read as the reverse complement.
TGCTCCGACTCGGTGTATTCCACCTGGTCCTCTTCATCTTCCGCACCTTGGGCCATAAGGGTCTTCTCCGTGCCCTCCGAAATATCCGACATATGTTCGTCGTTCTCGAAATCCAGGTGGCATTCGTGCATGGACTGGGCCATGACTATGTCTGGTTCCACCGTAATCTGGATGGTGGGGATCAGTTCTTTGGGCACCACAGAACCGGGGGAGGCCTTTGGGAACAGAAGGGACCTCATTTCTTCAGTGGCCAGGTATGGTCCAGTGGCGTTCTTCTGGAAGCCACGCACCCACTTGCGTAGCTTATCCCGAGAAGTGTCCGTGACCTCCGCTGAGGGAGGATAATGAAAGGCATCGACTAGACGATCCTGGCAGACCATACAGTTCTGCGGGTCCCAGAACTTCAAATCCCCTTTCTTGTTGGCACAAGGGGCGTGGGTCCTACACGCCGTATGCCCGTAGAAGTGCGGGCGTTTCACGGCGCAGAAGTCGTGATCACATTTCATCTGCTCCTCCTGTAAAAGAAAGAGAATATGAGTATGGGGGGGGTCATAAGAATGACTCTTAAACCAAAGTTAATATTAATCATTAATTTTAACTTGATAAAGGGTGTGATGCACAGAGGAAGGGCTGAGATAGCATAGGTACATACTCCGTGCATCCCGCCCGGCTGGTTACCGTAACCTTCATCCGTGGACAATCCGAAGTGACCGAAGGCACAGGATAGAATTCAATATAGAAAGTCCGTAGGGCCGAAAGAATTCTATTGGGAATTGTCAAGGATATAAGGTTGGGACTGAGGCCACTCAGTTCCAGAATAGGGGACTAAAAGATCCCATACGGTAACGGTTTCCGGCAACAAGCCGTGCTAAGATACACACAGCATGCTGGAAATCTGTGATATGCAAGAAGACAGCATGATTACCAATAGAACGGTAATAAGATACCGATCCATTTACGTAAACAAGTCATCTGGTTGCAGTGTAGGGCTATCAATATCAGATGATAGCTAGTAGAAGGGGGTGCAAGTCGCCTTGACGCCTCCGGAAGGTTCCGGTAGACCGCCGGCATGCCGGAGGCCGCTCCAGCAGAGTTTCTGGCATTAGGGAAGACAATATAGAAGTCAAGAGTAATACCAGGGTGGCGGCCGCCGGCACAGCGGCGGCACGCCGGCGGAGGGAGCGGCGGCTCCGGCAGCCGGAGGTTGCCGGCTTGGTGACAGGAACAAGGATGGTTATAGCAGAACCGGACTGCCGGCGGCGGATGCCGGCACTCCGGGGGCCGGCCGGCGGACGGACGACCAAGCTATGAGGAAGGAGGGAGAGCCATCGGCTGGAAGCCAGCGGCAGGCGGCAGTCCCCCGGCACACGGAGGACTGGCGGCCGAGAGGTTAAGGGATGAGTCACCAAGGTAGGAGGTGGGTATCACCGACAGTGGAGGCGGCAAGGGACCGGCACCCGGATAGTGAAGAGACAGAAGGAGGGATGTAGGGGTCCGGCCACGGACCCCCAGACATCCCACCTGATTGGGTGTACCCATGATAGAGGCTGACCCTATCACCCAGAAGCAGGGGCCGCAGAGGACCGGGAGCTAAGGTAGCCCAAGGGAGGGCTAGGGGACACCCAAGAGCGTGGGGGGGGGGAAACCCCTGCATACAGAACGCATCCAGTGGCTAACCCCATAGGACACTATGAAGGGTATATGTACCAGAGCGGACTGCACACAGACGCTCAAGGTAGCCCTATCACTCCACCCTAAGGAGGAGTTGTAGGACAGGGGACAGATGTGTATAGACTAACCTAAGTATAGGCTAGGCCATACAAGAGATAGGTGGGGAGGGGAGAAGAGAAGGGTCTTCCGTGGAGGGGGTTCTGTACCAGAGCGGCCACTGAGGAAGGGAGGACACTCCCTAGCCTAAGGTAAGGCAGCTTGACTGAAAACGGTGCATGGGTATCGTTTCAGCAAGGAACAGAACTAACCCCTCCAAAACCTAACCTAGAGCAGGGATGTACGTCCTGAACTAGGAAGGATGGAAGACGTATCGCTATTGCAGGAAAGGTCGGAGACCTAGCCCCAGCAATAGAGGAAGGACTAGCCGTTCCTCACTCTCGGACGCAACCCTAAGGGGGGATCATTCCCTTAGGGAGGACAGAGAGGCGATAATATACTCCGATATGAGCTTGATCCCCTTACGTGGTAGGGGGAGCAAGGCTACACATAGGGGATACCCTAAGGCAGGGGATGAAGGAAGCATATAGGGGTCCTACTTGTAGGTTAGGTTAGAAAGACACACTATCTAACCTGTCCCCTATATGGTCCCTGAAGGCGAAAACACTTGCATCACAGTCAAAAGTATTGTAAAATAATGCCACTATCTTCATAAGTTAGCCTAGGATCACTGAAAAATATCATGCATGAACACTGATATAGGCGCTCTGGCCTGGGGGCTATAGTAGCCAACTGGTATGGGGTCAGTCGATGACCGATAATAAAGCGTCAAAACACGATATAAAAGTTCCTAGCTATGAAGACTAAATAAACTAATAGTATCGAGTAGTTAATAAGGCCGGAAAACGTTGTTGAGGCTAACTAAATAAGGCATGCAGAACAACAACGACGCCATAAAATGGCGGGTCCGGTTGAGGCACAGCTCTGCCACAAAACATCAATTATCTCGAAAAGTAAAATTTACTTTACGGTCAGAGCTTAATTAAACAATACTGGAACCTTGTACTCAACTTTCCAGAAGAAGGCGAGGCCGAAGGTAGCGACATGACGAAGATGCAGGTTGATAAAAAGAGCGTAGGGAAAATCCGTCTAAGATAGGCGAGCTACTAGCAGAAGGATGGAGACGGACGTGACGTCATTTAGCAATGGCGCCCGTTTGTTTACGTCTCGAGTACCAAAAGTAGCCACGAACGAGATTAGCTGTGGAACGGCTCCCAGCTATTCTCCGCCCTTACACACCGAAGTGTTAACTCTGTTTGGGGTGTAGATAGCTATGTGGCGTGTTAATACATGCGTCCCCTGTTGATATACGATGTCTTAAAAGGGAAACCTTTAGGATACTCGCTCCAGAAGTTAAAATTCTGTGATAACCTGTGGTTAAATTCTCTGGGAATATCTTAGTAGTTATATACCCAAGGAAGCTACCAAAAAGGAACCTTCCATCAGGACGCCATGGCTTGAGCCCAAAAAAAAAAAAAAAATATATATATATATATATATATATATATATATATATATATATATATATATATATATATATATATATATGTGTGTGTGTATAAATATACATATATATATATATATATATATATATATATATATATATATATATATATATATATATATAAATGTATATATATACGTATATATATATATATACATATGTATATATACATATATGCATATATATATATATATATATATATATATATATATATATATATATATATATATATATATATGTATATATATATATATATAAATATATATATATATATATATATATATATATATATATATATATATATATATATATATATATATATATATATATATATATATGTCTGTGTGTGTGTGTGTGTGTGTGTGTGGGTATATGTATATGTATATGTATAGGTATATGTATATATTTATGTATATGTACGTATATATATATATATATATATATATATATATATATATATATATATATATATATATATATATATATATATATATATGTATGTATATATATGTATATGTATATGTATATGTATATTTATATATATGTATATAGATATATAGATATATATATATATATATATATATATATATATATATACATATATATATATATATATATATATATATATATATATATATATATATATATATATATATATATATATATATATATATGTATTATAGCCACGAAAGGAAAAATGAAAAAGACTTGATTGGAGTTAGTACTTTCATCCACTCAGGACATTATCAAACTCAGCAATGCTGAGATTGATAATGTCCTGAGTGGATGAAAATACTAACTCCAATCAAGTCTTTTTCATTTTTCCTTTCGTGGCTATAATACATTTTATATTCATCACGTGTCAGCTTTCGTGATTTCTACACACACACACACACACATATATATATATATATATATATATATATATATATATATATATATATATATATATATATATATATATATATATATATATATATATATATATATGTATATGCATATGTATATGTATATGTACATGTATATGTATATATATATATATATATATATATATATATATATATATATATATATATACATATATATATATATATATATATATATATATATATATATATATATATATATATGTATACATATATATATATATATATATATATATATATATATATATATATTTACATATATATATTATATATATATATATATATATATATATATATATATATATATATATATATATGTATATATATATATATATATATATATATATATATATATATATATATATATATATATATATATATATATATATATATATATATATATATTTACATATATATATTATATATATATTATATATATATATATATATATATATATATATATATATATATATATATATATACGTATGTATGTATGAAAATTTGAAGTTCCACCGATTCAACTACCTGTGTAAGATCATTCCACAACTTGGTCATAACAAGAACTAGAGTTGTACTCAGTAGAGTGCAGACATCCGCCATGGAAGCTTATATCTTGACTTTTTTGCTTGATCTTATCCTTCACCTTTGTCCTAGGCCATTAAAAATTTAATAACTGCCACGTGATAGCATAACAAATAATCCCTGTAGGTTTCTCAAATCTAAAGGTAAAATTATGACCTCCACCTCAACAGATTACTTCTTCACCTTGACCTATGACCTAGAAGTTTGAAAATTTAATCACTTACACGCCTGAACATAACTATCAATCCCTGAAAGTTTCACTACTTTTGAGTACAATTGTTACCTCTACCACGGCAGCCTATTTCTCGAACTTGACCTTGACCAGGGATGGGGAACCTGCGGCCTTAAGGCCGCATGTGGCCTTCTGGACCATCAAGTGCGGCCTTCTACAGCCTTTGATATATGTACAGTATGTGTAGTATATTTCTGCTTTGATACTGAATATTGTGTGTTTGAAATCATTCTACTGCATGTACACACATACAAATATGTACACACATACAAATATGTACACACAGACAATAGGAAAGTTGTGTTCAGTAATGTACCTCGCAGAGAATGGAAGCAATTTTTCCTGGAATTCTATGAATCCTAACTTAACGCAACTAGCAGTTTTTCCTTGTCAGTTGCAACAGCTGTTGTAACTGACAAGGAAAAACTACTAGTTGCAGTGAGTGAGTGATTTAACGTATGATGGACGAGAGAGTTCCCGTTTTGTCCATCTCCTTACTATGATCTATGTTACTTTTAGATGAATCAACAGATTACAGATATTTGGCATAAAAATATTTTATTTGTGCTTTCACTGATGAGTTTTGATATTGTGAAAAACATCTTCCCTTAGATAACCTTAACGCAAGGACAAGAGGAACAGACATTTTAACAACTTCAATAATCAATGTCACAAAGGAGGACTAAATTTTACTTCCTTATTATAATAAGTTATGCACTGATGGTGTTCCAAGTATGATAGCTAAAAACTAGGAATTTATTAAACATCTTAAGAAAGCAAACAATTGATTTTTTTTTCAATGAAAATGCGAAGTGTGTTTAAACAGATACAACTTTTTTTTACTGGGATGTGGTATTTTTATGAGATATGATTGTTTAAAAGTACCTACTTGCCAATATAGAATATTTGAAAAGGTTATATTGTCGATATCTATAAGCGATCTTATCCAAAAGATTAATACTATTTTATTCATCACTTCAATACAAAGAACCTACTTGCTTAACTAAAGTAATTTGAAAATGACATGCTTTCGATATTATTCATTTACTTACGGTAGTTTGAAAACTACCTGCACTTGAATGAAATATTTTTAAATTTAGTTTTGAATATAATGCATTTACTAACTACTTGTATAAAAAGTACTTAATTCAAATATTTAAAATTGTAATGCTTTAAATTCTTATAAACCTGTCAACCTTTCTTTAGATTACTAATAAATTACTTTGAGGATAAAATAACCTACAAAATTCTATGCGGCCTTAAGGGGCATTCAGGAATTGCAAGATGGCCTTCATCCAAAAAAGGGTTCCCCACCCCTGACCTTGACATTTGACCAAGGCATTTCAGAATTGAATACCTTACATGTCTCAACTTGATAATTAATCCCTGAAAGTTTCACCTATGAATGAGTTAAATTGTGACATCTGCCAAAGCAGCTTATTTCTCAACCTTGACCTTGTCCTCTGACCTAGGATAATCAGAGTTGAATTACTTTCCTGCCTCAACATAACAATTAATCCATGAAAGTTTCACTAATCATTGTGTAAAACTGTAGCCAGGAAGCTTCCACGCACAAATAATCGGACAAACGGGGGCGAAAGCATAACCTCATACCAACTTCATTGGCGGAGGTCATAAAACTTATAGAATACTGCATAGCATTAATTCTTTTTATGGTGGAGTTTTTACTAAAGGAATTGCAAGTACCAACAGCCCTACGAACCTCGGCATCCATTCGGTAGAGGATTCATGAAAATAAGATCACACAATTTAAGAAACTATGCAGACCTCCTTAACTTTCTTAGATGCTCGGTTACAAAGAAAATCTCGAAGAACATGAGAGAACATTCCTCATTACTGGGGAGAGATTCTTTGTTTACGAGGAAAATATTTCATTAATTAGCAACAAGTTACTAGTCGTTTCATTCATTTTTTTTTTTATTTTTTTTTTCAGAATGTGATGTCGAGTAAGGTTTTAAAATTATTAATCGTTTATTCAGGTTTTTTACGTAATATATTGGAAGACTAATGTCTGTGTGTATGATTATCTATGTGCGTATATTTACATGTACAATGTCCCAAAAATGTACACACTCTTTGAATTTGAATAGCTAATAGACTTTTGTTTCTATTTCAGATTTGATTTTGGGGTAAGAATGGCGGATACTGGGCTTACGTTCGAGCAAAAAGATTAGTTTTGAAAACATTCTGAAAATTTGAAAATAAAGCTGAAGTGCAGAGACAATTTCCCAGTGAGTTCTACTTAGATGCCCCAACACGCATCATCATTTCACGAATCGTAGATAAATTTGAGAATCATGGGACCATCCAGTGCATGAGAAAAGGACATTCAGGACGAAAAAGAACATCAACAAGCCCAACTAAAGAGCAAGATGCTATTGCTAATGTTCAGAATTCCCCAAGAAAATCTGTTTGTCAACTATCACGTAAAACAGGTATCCCAAAATTGAGCGTCCATTGCATTTTGAAGCGTGGGCATTGGAAAAGTTTTATTCCAGCGCTAGTTCATGCTCTAAATGAAGATGACCCTGATCGAAGGCTTAAATTCTGCGAGTGGCACCATGCACGATGAGCAGATGATAACACGTTTTCACTGAAAATTATCTGGAGTGACGAAGCCACATTTGAATTAAATGGCTCGATAAATCGCCATAACTGCAGTTTTTGGCCACAAGAAAAGCCTCATCTCACAGTGGAACGTCACTTGAATTAGCCTGGAGTCACTGTCTGGTGTGGACTTTCAGCTAGAGACTTATTGGATCATTCTTTTTTTAAGGCACAGTGACTGGGTTGAATTATCTCGGCATGTTGCAAGAATTTGCTATGCCATTCTTCCAAGACGAGTTGGGAGATGCTGAGTTCTACTTCTAACAAGATGGTGCAACCCCATGCTTTCATCGTGGTGTGAGAGGATATCTGGAAGAAAACATGCATAACAGATGGATTGTAAGAAGAGGGGCCGTTGAATTTCCTGCTATGTCGCCAGATTTTACACCCATGTGCTTTTTTGTGTGGGGATTTTTAAAGGACAAGGTGTACAGCAGAAAACCTAAAACAATTGACGAGCTTGGAGAGGCAATTGAAGAAGAAGGTCCTCAGATACCGAGAGAAATGCTACAAACAGTTTGTAGTTCCATATTTTCACGATGCAAAAATTGTATTGAGCAGAACGGCAACCAGTTTGAATACTTTATGTGAGCTGATCTTTCTTTTTGAACCTTCTCAAATTGCCCCATATATCATTAATTTTCACTGTGAATTCTCAGAATCTATAAATGTGCATTGTTTCTCTCCTGTGAATCTGTTTTCCACGTTAATATCAATAAATTAAACAAGTTGTAACAATCCAAAGAGTGTATACATCGTTTTGGGACACCCTGTATAGTATATGTAAATATACACATATTCATATGTCTATCTATATTTGTAAATAAGTATATATATATATATATATATATATATATATATATATATATATATATATATATATATATATATATATATATGTATATATATATATAAATATACATTTATATATATATATTTATATATATATATATATATATATATATATATATATATATATATATATAAATATATATATATATATATATATATATATATATATATATATTTATATATATATATATATATATATATATATATATATATACATACATATATATATATATATATATATATATATATATATATATATATATATATATATATATATATATATATATATATGTACATATATATATATATATATGTATATATATATATATATATATATATATATATATATATATATATATATATGTATATATATATATATATATATATATATATATATATATATATATATATACATATGTATATATATATACACACACACACACACATATATATATATATATATATATATATATATATATATATATATATACATATATATAAATAAGTGATGATTGTAAAGGATTCTTATAAAATTCCATACAATAGCGATAAAATGTAAAACTTTATCAATAGAAATAACGAAATAACTGAGCCACTATGAAACGTAACAATAGGAGAAGTATAGAAATCACTAAAAGGTATGAAAAGAGGCAAAGTAGTAGGAGAAGATGGCATAATAATTGATTTAATAATAGTTGGAGGAGATTTCATAATAGTGAATCTCGCTGAACTCTATACCAAATGTCTGCAAGAATTCTCTATACCTAAAACTTGGAAAAACTATCAATATGCTAATTCACGAAAAGGGAGGCACAAAAGACTTGAAAACTTATCGCACAATAAGTTTACTCTCCGTAATATATATAATATTTACAAAGATCATATTTGGCCAAATAGAAAAACAGCTGAACTTTAATCTACCAAGATAGCTGGCAAGATTTCGAAGTGGGTATTCAACAACTGATCATATATATGCAATTAACCAGCTAATGGAAAAGTAAACAGAAGAGAACAAACTACCTTGTATGGCATTTGTAGACTATGAAAAACCTTTTTATTCGATTAAAATCTCACCACGAAAGAAAGCCCTTCAAAAAATAGGATTATTATGTTAAAAAACTTGAACATATCTATACAGGATATATAACGATCCTAACAAGACATAAAGATAGTGAGAAAATTCCGATTGAGAAAGGAGTTAGACAGGGAGAATTATTCAGAGCCTGCCTAGATTTTTTTTTTTAAGAGTTTAGATTAGGAAAATGTAGGAATTAATATTAATGAAGAAGAACCACTTGAAATTTGCAGACGACGTACTTGTATTTAGTGAATCAAGAGAGAAATTACAAAAGATTATAGAAGAATTGAATAAGGGAGGAGAAATGTAAAAATGAAAAAGAAAATACAAAGACACCAAATTACAGTTATGGACGAACCTCTAGATATCGTTAATGAATATACGTAAATAGGACAGATAGTAATTATTTCCACAGGAAATGAGACGGAAATTGAAAGATGGATAAGCATGGGATGAATAGTTGTTGGTAAACAACTTTAGATTATGAAGAGTAAAATGCCACTTTCCCTAAAAATAAAAGTATTTATGGGATGGTCTTACCGGTATTAACTTATGCCTCAGAAACTTGGAGCCTTACTAAAGCCTTAGACTATAAGCTAGCTAAAACCCAAAAAACTATGGAAAGAATAATGATGGTAAAAACAATAAAAGACAGACAAAGAGCAGTAGAGATACGAGAGCATATTGAATTAAATTTTATTCCAAAAACATTCAAGAAAAAGAAATGGAAATGGGCATGACATAAAATCGAAGGACATTAGGAATAACAGAAAGGGGTTCCTAGATATCATAAAAGAAGGGTAAGGAAGAGAAGACGATGGCTTGACGAGCTAGGAAAAGTTTAAGCGGATGAATGGTACAGAAGGACTATAAAAAGTGGAAGTACATATCTATTGCTTATGTTCTGCAGTGAACTAGGATGATAATGATTATTTTCATATATGTATATATATATATATATATATATATATATATATATATATATATATATATATATATATATACATATATATATATGTATATATATATATATATATATATATATATATATATATATATAGATAGATAGATAGATAGATATACATTCATATACATATATATACACATATATTTATATATATATATATATATATATATATATATATATATATATATATATATATATATACATATATATATATATATACATATATATATATATATATATATATATATATATATATACATATATATATATATTTGTGTGTGTGTTTCTATATACGTATCACTGATCCGATCATATACAAATATCCATTAATCTACCATATAGAATTAAAATGACTCCGTATGGACCTACTGGACAATTTCCCAGAACAACAATATATTCATATAATAAACTAAAGAATTTCTTTCAAAATTTCTTTGCATGACTCTAATATCATAGATGAAATTTCTCCGATTGATATTTTTCTTTCTTTAGAGGTAATTTATGATTATATCTAAAGAAAAAAAAAGGTAAATGTGCGTTACCAGTTAGTATGGGAATATATGTGGGAACGTGTGTGGGGATTAGTGTGGGAATAGTGGGTATGTTGCTGGGAGAAGAAGAGGAGCGAAATACCAATGCTCTTCAAACATGATCGTGGAAATGGATGAAGATTTTTGTTTTCCATCCACATGGCATGGCCATATTTGAATAAATTTTCATAAATGGCCGAAATTGGGTTACCACGCAAGTAAAAACCCAATTTCGGCTATATGTGGCCATTTATTTATTTCTGGTTATGCCAATTTCAAAGAAGATTTAAAAAAACTGTTATATCATAAAGCTAGATTCAGGCTCTGACCATAGCCTTTTGTAAGGGTTTGTTCGGAGGCAAATTGTCTTTCATGACGTCGATGTAAGTGTCAGCGAGGCTCGATCTGTTTTGATTTAAGAGTCATTAACATTTAAGGTACTTTATTCTTTCTCTCTCTCTCTCTCTCTCTCTCTCTCTCTCTCTCTCTCTCTCTCTCTCTCTCTCTCTCTCTCTCTCTCTCTAAAGTTTATTTGAATTCCAAAATCCTAACCTCCAGATTAGAATGTTAGAATGAAATTAGAATAATTGTCGCTACTTTATTCCTAGTTATGTAACATTAGTATCTTTTTTCCTTATTTCCTTTCCATTTAGATTTAGTGTTTTTATCATATGGCTCCTCAGCATATACGTAATTATCTGGCAGTAGTAGCAAGAAAAGAACTAACAATTATGGTTCCGAATCTTGAGACACTTAATGAACCTTCTTACAGAAAAGCTTTTGGAAACCTAACTGAAATGTGAGTTTCTTGGATGTAGAAAGTATTTGCATTTCATCAAAACCCAAGGTTTTTTTTTTTTTTTTTTTTTTTTTTTTTTTTTTTTTTTTTTTTTTTTTTTTTTTTTTATTTCATGAACCCCCTAAGTATATAGAAATTATGTGTTGTAAAGTGCTAGCTTAGAAGAGCATTTCTTTTTTTACCAACCACAATGATTGATAAACTTTTATCCAAGATGGAGTAGTCATACCGTAGTAAGAGGTAGTGCCTTTAGAGGTACATAGGGAAACCCCAATCACCCACAAATTTCCGAAACTGCCTGGTTGAAGTTAGAGAAAGGGGCAGGGATGGGAAGGGTTGAATCTCTGTATGTGGATGTACTTGTTTGCGTGTGTACCTATCTGAATATTTTACTGTCATTTTCGACGAGCCGCGTAGACCAGATTGCAAATAAAAGCAATCAGCGTCAAATTCCCAAGAGAAATTCCTAATGGTATTTGTATTTGCACCATTTTTACTGTGACCATTAGCAATGAGTCTACGTAATAAAATTCTGTAATTAGACAAATGTAACCCAGTACACAAAGGGTTAGCATGACAGCCGATTAAAAAAAACAAGAAACTTTCTTTCTCTCTTTTTTTTCTTTTTTTTTGGTAATGAAAAATGTTAATTAGACTGAATTTTATAACAGAATATAATTCATTATGTTATTTTCAATGTAAAATGCTAATTACTCTGACTTTTGTACCACTTGAACTCATAATATGGGTCAATGTTCCTTCAAAGCTACATAATTACTGAATAAAAGATAATTAATTTCCCATTTATTCTTTTGTAATGTAAAATGCAGATTAGTTGACTTTTGTAATTTATTTTGCTTATAAAGTTTTTGGAAAAGTCCGGGATAAAAACCCAGTCTGTGGATGGGTTTAACCTAAGGTAAATGAACTGTTTTACGAGGTTTTAATCGAGTCCTTTACGAGACAGTAATTTAGATTAACCGATTGTTTTTTCTCATTCGTTGACGTGAAATTGGTTTACATTTCCAAGAGAAGCTTAAAACATTGATTAACTGGATGTTTGCTTTACTTTACTTTAAAGGGTACTCTCTTGGTTCTATCACAGGGGGAAGAAAAAACAGTAAGATATATTCATTTATCAGTACATTATTTTATCAGTAAACACATGATGCATAAATTGAGGCATAAGAGTTCACCATTCAGGAAATAAAAATATATGTTTATATTTTCAAAGAAAACCTAATGTAGGAATGGGATTTCTTTAGAATGGCATAATAGTCGTTGTGGTAATTTTTTGCAGTCACTTAGTATACTCTGTATGTGCAAAAAGATTTCAATTATTCCATTATAAAGACAAGTATTATATATATATATATATATATATATATATATATATATATATATATATATATATATATATATATATATATATATACTAGAGAATGTAGGTTTAATTTATGAGTGTCCTTTTTCTAGAGGAGCTGATTATAATAGCTAAAGAGTTTTTTCTACTCTTACTAAGAGGAAAGTAGCCACTGTATAAGTGCATTACAGTAGTTAACCCCTTGGAAGAAGAAGAATTGTTTGGTAATATCATTGTTGTCAGGTGTATTAGGACAGAGGATATTGTGGAAAGAGTACACCAGACTGTTCTGTGTATGTGTAGGCGAAGACAATATGATTCGTAACCAGAGAGTGGTATCTAATGTAGTTCTGTCCAGCCTATAAATCTAGCGGTAGTATCTCAACGGGTGGCGGGTGCCCTGGCCAATTTACTACCTGTAATAATAATAATAATAATAATAATAATAATAATAATAATAAAAACAACAACAGCAATAATAATAATAATAATAATAATAATAATAATAATAATAATAATAATTTCACCTCATATCCTCTCTCTTACCCAACATTTGTTTCTTTTTTATGTGCGTAATCAAATCAAATGAGAGTAAATACTACATAGTTGTTTTCATGATATTTGATTAAACGAAGGGAAAATTATATAGATCAGTATTATGACTGATTCTGTTTGTATTTGGTTTTCAAAAGCTTATTTTGAGAAGAGGAAGGGAGAAATACTTGTTATAAATACGTTCATTGGGGTAATATCAAACTAAGCATACGAAGGGTCTGATCTAGATACAGGACAGATTAAAGGTATGGCAGCTCGGATACTAGATCATTTGCATAAAACCTTCCGTGGGAATTGTATTAACATTAACGTCTTTTATGCATGTTTTATCTGGCTACTCTGCCATTATACAATGACAATATCATATTAAGTGTTGGTGATTTATTGGCTAATATTTATATGAAATTACAAGGATATCGAGAAAGCTGCGTCATGAAAATCAAATTGACTGTCTTGTAATGAGAATATATGAATATATTTACGGAATCAGTTTAATAATCTTCAATCATTTACATATTTTATCTTATCAGTATGATCCAGGCTTTCGTTAATCACTAAACATTTATTTAGATAGTTAAATGTTAATTTACTCAGTTTTCTTAAGTAAATCACAAACCTCAAATAAATGATGTCTTTAATGGAGATAGATTTTGAGGCATGAAGCTAAATGAGAGAGAGAGAGAGAGAGAGAGAGAGAGAGAGAGAGAGAGAGAGAGAGAGAGAGAGAGAGAGAGAGAGAGATATTTTCTCATGGTAAATATTGGTAAATACATTACTCCTTAAACAGGAGAAATTTCACTTGCATATATATATATATATATATATATATATATATATATATATATATATATATATATATATATATATATATATATATATATATATATATATGTAAACATATAAAAAACACCCACACACACATGTAGATATAAGTATTTCATATAAATCACGTAAGACCTTCGTCGTTAATTTCATTGTATTCTTTATACGAGTAAGTAAAATTTACGTTATTTTTAAGAATTAACTTTTTGTTTCACGTTTGTTTGTTACGAAGTCTTACTTAATCTATTTGAGAGTGTTATGGGATTCGTGCGAAATATGAACAATGGCTTAGGTCTTTTATATATTATGAAGTATTGCGTCATGTCTGAGAGGGAATGTTCAGTAACATGTGGCTTAGAAATTTTGCGAAGAGCCTGGTGATAGAATATCATCTATTTTCTATCTAAGGGAAAAGGTGGGTGGAGCTAGCTGACTGTAAGAGCCGTCTGGCGCAGCGTGAGTAGCATTCGGGAGAGTAATGCTTTGCAACTATGTTGCCTTTTGCCGGCCAACCAACCCATCTCAAATCTCAAGAAAGTTTCAGGAAGCAATACGATTTCATATAAAAGGTGGCACCAAGGTTCGGTTACACAGATAGAAATAGAGAATTGTAGCTTAAAGACAGCCCACTTCCCCTCTCTCGCTCTCACTCTCGCAAGTAACACATTGTATTTGTTTTAAAAGTGTTCAGTACGAATAGTGTGTCGTCTTCTAAGTGACTCTGTGCCCGAAAGCAAATCGTGTGTCGAGAAGGTACGTAAGACGAAAGGGGGGTTTTGAATTCATTGTATTAAGGTGAGTGATGGCATTGTGTAAAGTTTTATTGTAATCGTCCCTGTAGGAAAGATACATTTTGTAACGTGATCTGGTAATCCATATTTCTTTAAGTGTCAAATTTGAATATTGTATTATTCTGATTTAATTTCAAGTTTTTGTATAATTTACATTGTAATATTTTTTTTCTTAGTCTAAGGTTCATTCAGATATAATAGTTCAAGTGAAGTAAAAATAAAATTTTCAGATTATAACATTAGTGTCTTAATCTAAGTTTTGTTCAGATTATTTTTTTTTCTAGTGACTTGTTTAGTTATGTAAATTCTTTTCAAAATGCTGTAATTTATATAGAATATACTTATTTTTGTAAAGAGTGTATTATTCCAATCATCATTATTTAGAAGCAGATTTCTCTCGTTAACTGTTAACCCTTTCACCCCAAAAGGACGTACCGGTACGTTCTTGCAAAACACTGTTAATTACATATTCTTACATATCTTTGATAATTTTATGAGAAACTTCAGGCATTTTCCAAAAGAATGAGACCAACCTGACCTCTCTAGGACAGAAATTAAGCTTAATAATACTAAAGAGTATTTACCCAGTTTAGTTTTGAGTGTACTTTTAAGAGTCCTTTGGTTATTCAGCGTTTTATATATTGCTGTCTGGTAGTTATTTAACTCTCTCAGAATTCGAGTGTTATTGTTTTAAAGTGTAATAGTTTGAATGTAAAAGCAAACAAGGGAATTTGCAATCTGAGAAGTTGAGTAGGCTCCACTTTGAAGGGGTGCCAATCGTAAAAATATTTCCCAAAAATACACTAGTGAAGACACGCTAATGAAATTTTCAGGCATTATTAGCACTATAATAAGGCATATCCTCTGTGAGTTTTATCATCCTACAGGGAAAATAAAGGATTTTATGAATAAAAATGTGAAAATTGGTGCCAGCGAATTAAATGTTATTTGGTGATTGGTGAGAAACTACTGTCTTGAATTGAAATTCGGTCTGTTATAATGTTTGTATATCAACCTGGAACATGCACACAAAGTTTTATCAAAATCGAACAGTAAATAAGCACACAGCAAGAAAAAAAAAACGAGCAATAACTTTAGTGAAAGCCCGGCGGATGATGGAGGGATACCTAGAAATAAATATTCACCAAAAATTAAAATCTCGATTTAGGGACAAAACCTTCTGTGTATTTGTAGGTATTATGTCACTTGATAGCCTAAAACATCTAAAAATTATATTACTAAAGGCATAAGAGCAGGACAAGCAAAGAAATACACCCTTCTCCCGAAAAAAAACGAGATAAAGCTATTTTTTTTCTGATGACAGGGAGATGGGAGATAATCTCTTAGTCACCCCTGAACTAATTTTCTTTGATTAAACTGATATTAGAAAACGACTTCTACCAATTTTTGAGAGGTAAACTATAAAAATTACATAATTACTAATGATATTTCTTATTTTTACTATGAACATAAGGGGGGCGTTGACGACCATGGGGGGCATTATAGAGGCTGGAGATGAATTCTAAACGTATCATGGCCTTCTGATAGGCAAAAGGAAGACTTTTAGCCAAAAAAAAAAATATTCTGGCAAAAATCAGGTCTCCAAAGTGGAGCCTACCCTTAACTTTCCAGTCGTAGTATATATAATAATATATGTTTGGTTCCCAGTCATGAGCCATAGTATAATATATTTTTAGAACCCAGACCATAGGAGACATATCATATAATATATTTTAGTGCCCAGACCCGGGATCGAGTGAGTCTCTTTTAAATATTGGTGATAACAGGGCTGTGTTTTATATTAAAGGTTTTTGAATAGTATAGTGTTGATAGGATTTTAGGAATTATCAGTACATTATTTTTTGGAGAAGCATTAATTACTGTAAAATTACAAGATGGTACAGTTTAATATCCAAGAGTTTTTGAATAACCCAAGTCTTTAGGAATTGTCAGAAGCTAATGTAATTAAAGCTCAATGGCTCTCTATCTTAATGGCGTGTGGTGGCCTTGCAACGAGTGGGATGATTAAGGCCAAATTAAGTGTCTAGTCTAAGAAGCGTTGATAAACTTGGGAAAGTTGTCGGAATAGAATATTTTGGGCGGTTGTGAACTGTTGGAGGAAGCTGAGGAAGAAATGTTAAAGAAGCAAAGACTGGTTGACCCAAAAACTGAAGACTTGAAAACAGATAGGGATGTTGCAGCAGAGAAGAATTTGATCAAATTGAAGATGATAGCTGAAGAGAAAGAAAAAGCACGATGTGCGAGAGAAATAGAAGAAAGACGAGAAGTACACGGGGCAGAACAAGAAGAAAAAGAACGAGAAGAAGCAAGAGAGATTGCAAGACATGCCAGGTTAATAGAATCTAGGGAAATCACAAGACAAGAAGAAAAGGAGAGAGAAGAAAAACGACAGGCAAGAGAGATGAAAGTAAAGGATATCGCAAAACAAGAAATAAAAGAGAGAACCCATGAAGAAAAAGAGATGGAAGAAGCAAGGTATGCGCGGGAATTAGAGCTGCTGCACTCCCGTGCCCAGTGCTAAGCACAATGCTGAGCACGATCCCGTGCATAATGTGTTAGAAGCGCAGAGGTTAATTCCAAGGTTCACAGAAGAGTCCCCAGATGAATTCTTCCATCATTTTGAAACGGTTGGAGCGACTATGAAATGGCCCGTAGATAAATGATCTGTGTTATTGTAGAGTGTGGTCTTTGGGGAGGGGCACAGTGCTTACTTTTCCTTATCTCAGGACCAGAAGATGGAGCATCAAGAAGGGAAGAGGAGTGTGCTGCAAGTGTATCAGATGACCCTTGAATATGATAATGAAATGTTCCGAAGTTTGAGAAAGGACGAGAAAATAAGTTTCCTTGATTACGCTTATAAGGTACGACGATGTTTTAAGAGATGAACAGAGACTGCTAACGTAAATGAGAAGGCTTATTTAGAAGAATTGATAATACTAGAGCAGTATATACGAGGAATTCCTGAACACATTTGAACGTACTTGAGAGAGAAAGAGGTGAAGAAACTTGATAAAGCCGCTTCTCTCAGTGAAGATTATGATATTTTCAGTCATAAGCCCTCCTTGCGCACAAAGTTTTGACCGTCGTTCTGACCAAGTGTCAAGTATTCGCCGAACCATAGAAACCAGTTTGGAAATAACTATGGGAACAAGTTCAACAGTTACAGCGGAAGTAGCTCTGGTACTGTCCCTAAGCAGAATACGATAGTACTGCAGAAACAAACGTTGAATCATCCTCCTTCAAGTATTGGGAAAGACGTACAGAAGGTTGATAGTGTCTGTTTTAAGTGTGACGAGAAAACCATATCAGTAAGGAATGTTGGTCAAACCAACTAAAAGCAGTCGCCCAAGTCATTAGGAATAATTCAACTTCAGAGAATGAGAAGACCCAGAAGCAATCAGGAAAGTATGAAGGGGAAAATGAACCTTTCACTGTTTACAGTCACTGTTTATACGACCGACAGGACAAACCCAAGCAGCGTGGATGCTTTTAAACAATATATTTATGAAGGTATGTTAGCAGCAATAGATGGGAATGAGTGAACCCCGGTCAGAATATTGCGCGGCACAGGCTTTAATCATAGTGTGGTGGTATGAGAAGAGGATCTGATGGTGGAACTGTCTCTCACAAGGGACTCAATCATTTTGAAGAAAATAGGAGACGAGGAGGTTACCTCTATTTGCTGTTTAAAACTGTCTTGCACGTTAGTGACAGGTAATTTTGTCTTTGCTGCAAAGGATTTAATAGCTGTCGAAGGAGTAGACATCCTGCCGGATAATGAGCTTGGTAGAGTGCCATTTGTGCCTTGTCCCATTATAAGGGAGAAACCTTTGAAGTATAGCCCTAAGACAAAGTGGAGGACTACCCGTCTCTGGTTCCTAGTTTTTTTAAAACTAGGAATATGAAGAACAAAGTGGATGCCGAGGAAGAAGGAGAAGAGATCGAAGGAGCGATAAACTTAGAAGGTTTGTTTTCCGCAGAAGAGGATTCCATTGAGAGTGCTCAAGAGGAAAATTCCCAAGTAAGTCTGAGCGAAGAGGTCAAGAGGACAAAGAAAAAATGGACCTAGAATAATGGAATTTTGGAGGTTTTGTTTTCCGAAGAAGAGGATGCCCTTTATGATACGCAAGAAGAGTACTCGAAAGTAAGCCAGAGGAAAGAGGAATGAGAGACTAGCTGACAAAACGACAAAGAAGAAAACGAAATGAAGGTGCAATGAACTAGCAGGATTTGTTTTCCAGAGAAGAGGATTCCCTTGATGATACACAAGAAGAGAACTCAAGAGTAGGCCCGAGCGAAGAGGAACGACAGACGAACGGACAATAGGACAAAGAAAAAAAAAGAAATCGAAGGAGCATTGAACTTGCCGGATTTGTTTTCTGAAGAAGAAAATTCACTTGATGGTATGCAAGAAGAGAAATCAAGAGTAGCCCGAGTGGAGAGGAACGACAAACGAGCGGACAAGAGGACATAAATGATATGTACTTGAAAGAAATAGAAAATTCAACGTTAGAAGTAGGACAAGTGAGTAGGAAAAGGCTGATAACATTGCAACGGAAGGATGCAACGTTAACAGAATTACTGTACCGTGTGGTGGACGATTGTGGTAGTGCACAGGATGGGACATATGGGGATAAGGAAGAAGGGGGAGAAAATAATGAAACTTTTTCTGGCCTGTCATGCATAAGGACATGTGTCAGTTTTGCGATGCATGTCACATATGTCAGACGGCTGAAAAGTCCAACAAGTGCATCAAGGATGCTCACTTACACCCGATGGAAGTACGAGGAGAACCCTTCAGGAAATAACCAGCGAAAATAATAGCAGGAAAATAGATGGACTGAGAGGAAATGGAAGGAGAATATATAAAAAATTTGAGGAAAAGGATCGACAAGAGAAGAAAATTTTCCCTAGAAGGCATGAAGACGACGAGTCCATGATGGATGAAGGAAAGGTTTGGTAAGAAGAGTACGAACAGACAGGTTGCAGGACCCTTCAGCAAAGGACCAAAGAAAATGTTTAGAGGAAAACGGACGAAGTGAATGTAGAAAAATTGAGGAAAGTATGGGTGATTTAAGGAAATTTTCCTTAGAAGACGTGAAAACGAAACAAGGACGAGCGAAGAAAAGGTTTGGCATAAAAAGTATGAACAGACAGGTTACAGTAGGACAGCAAGTGTTAGTCTACGTATCGGAAAGAAGATTACATCTCGCCAAAGAGTTCCCAGAATCATTCTGGATTTTGGAGGAGAGTAGTGACCGGGCCTATGTTCTTGAGATATAGGGAAAAAGGAAAATTTGGGGAAGGCCATATCAACTTCAAAATCGATACTTCAAACACTGGATTTCACCGAGAAATTCCTTATTCAATTGTATGCGTAGGATAACGGGATTGGAGCTGTCTTATTGCAAAAAGATAAGGGAGGAATTCTTCACCCGAGTGTGTTATGTAGTCGAAGCTGAAGAAGCAGCAACGAGTCGACTCGACAGCTGAAATGGAACTGCTGGTGCTGATCACAGCGATGAACAAGTTTTTAATATACGTAAATTGACCACGGAATGAGATTACATTGTACTTGTGATTTAGTCCTTTAACCTTTGTGAAT
>NC_090753.1:30451528-30459028 GCF_036898095.1 Palaemon carinicauda | reverse complement strand
GTCCTATAATGGTTTTTCTCCCCTATGGCTTGCTTCACTCACAAGAAAAAATTATCTCATTGTTCCTGATTATTTCTGAAAATACTATTTCTTAAACAACTCATATTGTAATGGTATCCTTAAACCTCACCTAATATAACCTTGCCCTAAAATGGTTGCTGTCCCCCATGGCTGGCTTCACTCACAAGGAAATATTATCGCATTATGCCTCATTATTTCTGGGAATCCCATTTTTTCAACAATGCTTATCATATTGGTTTCGTTAAACCTCACATAACCTAGCCCTAACATAGCCCTAAAATGGTTGCTGGGCCCCCATGGATGGCTTCACTTACAAAATAACAACCTCTCATTGCTCCTCTGCTTGCTTGGAAGACCACTATTCTGTCAACAACTCAAATCATCATGGTTTCCTTACACCTAACCTAACCTAATCTAACCCTCAATTAGACACTGCCTCCCCGTGGGTTGCTTTACTCACAAAAACCACAGTCTCGTGGTTCCTCTGATTATTTCTGAGTCCAATATTCTTCTGACAATTCATCTCATCATGGTTTCTTTAAAGAAAAATTTGGAGTTTATTAAATACAATGTATATTTCATGATATTAATAACTTCATTGTTTCTTAAACGAATCATAAAAGGAAAGGGGATATTGCCAAAGCAGAATATTACAGCAATACTCAGTGGGTAGAGAACAAAGATTACTGGATTGGGAATTAATTACAGAGATCCCTTTTATCAATATGGTCACTCTGTGAACCGATTCTGCTTTGTTTTCCTGTTATTAAGAGAAGAGGGTTAGCATCTATTTAAGTTATCAGTAACATGAATGCTATTAGTGGATATAAGAGAGCAGAAAGTGCCCAACTCGAATATAAATAAATGAATGATTTGAAGTTCTCTGGCATACTTGCATCGAAGGTCATTGACTTGAACTCAAATATGAATCCTACTTCAAGTAATCCTAATATATAAAAATGTCAAGAAATCACATAATTGTTTTGGGTACTCAATATTTGTGGGTCCTCTTTCCCATTAGTTCTCATTAATGTCCTAAGTCATGCTGTCTACATGCGCTAAGGATCTTTGGTTACCAGAGTGGGGTAGGGCTACTGCCATTGTCTAGTGCTCCCTGGTCATAGCTTAGGTGGGGAAGAGGTTAAGTGCTAATAATGAATGTCACTTTTTTTCCTTGCACGAGTTAACTTTAAACTTCTTAAATATTTTCATTAATCCTGAGGAATGATAGAAATAAAGATTGACTAAGAGATATCTTAATATATTCTTGCATCAGTTGCTTTGTCATTACAAAGTAATATGGGGTTATTAATTTCTTTAGTAGTTCAATGTGGCTATTTTCATGGAATTAACAAACTATATTAGTAATCATAAATAGTATTTTCCTTTTTGAGCCTAGAGGATATAGGGAGGGGGGATGCGTGGAAGCGAAAATAAATAAATTTCAAGGTTTTAGGGAAGTCTAGGGATGAGGTTGGTAAGGTTACGCTCTTTCATGTACATAACTAGTACCTAAGATCTGTAAACGAATTTTTTGCCTAGTAAGAAGTCGACTAGGAGTCCACCGCGGATTAACAACCCTGACCAGCGTGCTGCACCTTAGTACTTACTCAGATGCATATAAAAACACATACAGAAGTGAACTCAGGCATGGAAACTGTCAGGCCAAATATAGTATCTTCTCTTCATTAAACAGATCTTCTTTAATATCAGGCAAATAATGTTGTGAAAATTTTCTCATAAGGAGTTTCAAAAATAGTTTTTAGGATATCAAGAAACAGGACATGTGCCGAGGAGAGAGAGAGAGAGAGAGAGAGAGAGAGAGAGAGAGAGAGAGAGAGAGAGAGATAACTTGGACATCCAAGATATTTTTGGAAAGGAAGTAAAGCGCTAGCGTTAAGGTTATGTTCTTATTGGAAATAAATAAAATAGAAAAGTTCTCTTTTTCGTAGTCTTCGTGATAAAGTACCAATGCATTTGTGATACGTCTGAGGTAGGTTGTTTATGTTTAATTCTTTTAATTAACCAAGGGGATTTAATGATATTAATGATGATTATAATTATAATCACTATAATGTACAACAACAATTATTGTTGCCAACGTCGAAATAAACATCTGGTTAAACTTTATAATCCGATATTAATGGCCTTGTATATTCTGCTTCATTTGAATCCATGAATACGAAGAGGGAAACCTTTGGAATGTTTTCTGGTGTTAATTGTTTTAAAGAGTTGAAAAAACTCACTTGGATTCTCATTATTAAGAAAAATTACAATGAATGGGTAACACTTAGCATCAACAAATGTTCTTCACATAAGAAGACAGACGAATAAGCATCTTGTTAAAAAACTATAAAAACTTTTGATAATCAGAATTTAATAAGTCTTCATAGAAATCAAGGAATGTCGGGGGAGGAGAGTTAACTGGTGTGTCCTAAAAGGTATTGTGTAGAGAGTGTTCAGCAGAAATTGCGAAAAGGGTCAATATGATTCCAGTGTAATGTAAGAGCGGTTTTGATCGTGTACCGGCGGAACATTTCAGGTTCAGTAGAGTACCTGAAACTTTCAGAATAAAATTCCAATGACAAAGGGAACAGCGAGGGCACTGGTGTGAAATCGGGTGACAAAAGACTTTTGACAGAACCATGGTGTTGCGTGTAAAATAAGATAAGGTCCTGATTATTATTTTCCTTAAGGTTAGTTGATTAGGTTTACTTACTTTACTTTGATGGCTGCTTTTCCGGTCCTATACAGCAGGGGAACCCCACTCTCTATAGGACCTCCACTGTCGTTTTACCTTATTCATTCAGAGTATTTAACGTTTCATATCGCGTATTGTTCATTTACTGTTAAATCGATACTGTTGTATGACTGTTGAAATAAGAAAGTCCTCAGTTTCCTCTCGAAAGCCTTAATGTCTTCAATCATTCGAAAGTTTCGTGGGAACTTATTATATAGTCTCGGGGCTGCATATATAAAGGCCCTGGAGCCTAAAGTAGACATAAATCTAGGTTCCAACAGTTTGAAGCCATCTGTAACAATTCTCGTGTCGACACGATTTGCTGGCTACACAATATGTAGCAATTCTCTTAAGTATTTTGGACGGCCAGTTCTGATAATTTGGTGGGTTATTGTACATATTCTAAATTTAATTCTCGCTTTAATCGGCAGCCAGTGTAAATCGATTAGTATAGGGCTGATTCTTTCTCTAGGTGGGACACCTTTTATCAGTCTTGCTCCTCTGTTTATGTTTTGTAATTTCTTAAGTTGCACTTTTGGCAAATTGTAATATATAGAGTAGTCATTCCTGGTAATAACACCGTTTATCACAAATTTCTTTACAGAGTTTTCGTCCAGGTACTTTTTAATTAACGCAATATTTTTTAGATGATAACCAGCAGTTTTTATTATAATATTTATTTGGGCATTTAGAGACAGGTTAGAGTCAAGAAATATAAATTTATTGAAGGGACAGAACTATAATTATTATCATATACATGTCATTTTGGTGCTTGCATTTTGTTGACACACCATTTAGAAGACAGTATTTGGGTCTCAATGGCAGTCAATTTTGTTGTCTGTTATTTTGTTTTAGATTTTTATGTTAAAATACTGAAAAGGTCATTTAGATTTTGATGTTATATGCTGAAGATTTTTAGTAAATCATGACCTGTGTTTCTCAAAAGTAAACATTGAAAGCTCGCTCTCTAAACTAACCTAACCTTTTTATAATGAAGGACTTGGCTTTATGCCTTCATAAAAGATGAGAGTATACTATCCAGTCTTTACGCATTTGTGAGTTGTGTCCGTCGTACTACAGAACTCGCTTTCTGTCGTTCTGTAAAACGTCTACACAAGAACCACCGTTAACCTAACCTACGAGCCGTATAATTACCTACATATCTGATTATATATATATATATATATATATATATATATATATATATATATATATATGTATGTATATATAAATATATATATATATATATATATATATATATATATATATATATATATATATATGTATATATATATATATATATATATATGTTTATATGTATATATATGTATATATATATATATATATATATATATATATATATATATATATATATATATATATATATATATATATATATATATAGTTTGTGGCAGGCATGACAACTTTTATTTATGTTCGATCTACCGGAATCCAGACATGGATGATTCTATCTTCGATTGTCTTCTTACCATTATGGCTAAGATACAAGAAGATGATAGAAAGGCTTCTTTTGTCTTTGTTGGTGATTTTAATGCTCACCATAGGGAGTGGTTAAGTTCTATCTCTCCTACCGATCGCCATGGCTTAAGAGCTTTAGACTTTGCCTCTGAATCAGGCTGTGAGCAAATCATAAATGAAGCTACTCACAGGTCTGGTAATTGCTTGGACCTTGTATACACTGACTCCCCTGGCGTTATAACTAGTAAGGTTGGTTCTCCAGTCGGGACATCTGATCATGCTTTGATTTCATTATTAGTGAAGACTGAGCAGCCTGTCCCTGATATATCATATTCTTGTAAAATTTATATGAAATCCCAAGCAGACTGGAATGGGATTTTACATGATCTTTTGTGCTTGAATTGGTCACAATTATATAATAGTGTAGATCCTGTTGTCCCTTTGAATGAGAATCTAGTCAACATAATTGATAGGCGTATCCCTTCTCGTGTGCTAAGGTACCGAGTGAATGACAAACCGTGGTTCAATGATGATTGTAGACGTGCTTTTTTGGAGAAGCAGGAGGCCTATCAACTTTGGAAGGGTAACAGATCAGATTTGACCTGGAACAACTATACTCAGCTTCGAGCTTTTGCTCAGAGAGTTTATGCCTCAACTGAAAAGGAGTACAATTTAACCATAAAAGAAACACTTTCTGGTACAACTCAGGAACATAAATGGTGGTCTACCCTTAAATCTGCACTCTTTGGTGTAGATGCAACAGTTCTTCCTTTACCTAAACCAGATGGCTCAGTCACTCACTGTCCAAAGGAAAAGGCAACCCTTTTGGCTGATGTTTTTGACAGTAAACAGAGTAATGAAAAACTTGAACTTCCTCATTCCTGTTTTCCTGAGGCTTAACTAACTAGTTTAGCTTTTCGATCTCGTGAGATTAAAGCTCTGTTGATGGACCTTGATGCTTATGGAGGTGTAGACCCAAATGGTATTTTTCCTTTGTTTTTTATAAAGACAGCAGATTTCTTAGCTCCAAAGTTATCTGTTATTTTGCGCAAGTTAGCAAGAAGAGGAGCTTTTAGCACTAGTTGGAGAATTGGTAATGTTACTCCTCTATGTAAATGTGTTTGTGGTAGCTCAAGTCCCACTGATTACCGCCCAATTTCCATAACTCCCATATTATCTAAAGTTTTTGAACGTCTTCTGGCAAAACGTCTTAATAGGTTTGTTGAAGGTAATCATCTACTCCCTAGTTTGCAATTTGGTTTTCGTAAAGGCCTTGGAGCATGTGATGCCCTTCTTACAATCTCCAATGCTGTACAGAAATCCCTTGATTGTGGTCGGGAAGTTCGTATGATTGGCCTTGATTTTAGTGCTGCGTTTGACCGTGTTAATCATGAGGCCCTTGTTTTCAAACTGAAACAGTTGGGAGTGGGTGGGTCGTTTCTTAGCATTATTACTGATTTTTTAAGTAATAGATCTCAAAGAGTTGTTGTTGATGGGCACCATAGTGATTATAGGAATGTGATATCCGGTGTTCCACAGGGTAGTGTTCTTGGCCCATTACTTTTCATACTATATACACATGCCATGTGGTTTGGCCTAGAAAACAAGCTTGTTGCATATGCAGATGATGCTACTCTCTTTGCATCAATTCCATCCCCTGAATGTAGATCTGGGGTTGGTGAATCCCTTAATAGAGATTTAGCTAGAATTAGTGCATGGTGCAAATTATGGGGTATGAAGTTGAATCCTAACAAAACTCAAAGTATGATTGTAAGTAGGTCAAGGACGCTGGTTCCTCAACATCCGGATCTCAGTATTGATAATGTTTCTTTAAATATGTATGACTCTTTCAAAATTTTAGGTGTGATTCTCGACAGTAAATTTACTTTTTAGAAACATATAAGGTCTGTGTCTTCTTCAATTTCACGAAAAATAGGCTTATTGAGAAAGTCTTTCAAGATTTTCGGTGATCAATCTATTCTGAAGAAGTGTTTTAATTCTTTCATTCTACCTTGTTTTGAGTATTGTTCTCCTGTCTGGTCTTCAGCTGCCGATTCTCATCTTAATTTGTTGGACAGAAACTTACGGTCTATTAAATTTCTTATTCCTGATCTAGATATTAATCTCTGGCACCGTCGATCAATTAGTTCATTATGTATGTTGCATAAGATTTTTCACAACTCTGACCATCCTTTACATTCAGATCTCCCTGGATAATTCTATCCTGTTCGTAATACTAGGCAGGCAGTTAATTCTAATAGCCAGGCCTTCTCCATAACGAGGCTCAATACTACGCAGTACTCTAGAAGTTTTATTCCATCTGTGACCAAGTTGTGGAATGATCTTCCTAATCGGGTGGTTGAATCAGTAGAACTTCAAAAGTTCAAAGTTGGAGCAAATGCTTTTTTGTTGACCAGGCGGACATAGTCTTTTTATAGTTTATTTATGACATATTTGTTTTTGATGTTGTTGATAGTTTATTATATGACATGTCTGTTTTGACGTTGTTTCTTATTTTAGAATGATTTATTTTTAATTTGTTCTCTTCATTTATTTATTTCCTTATTTCCTTTCCTCACTGGGCTATTTTTCCCTGTTGGAGCCCCTGGGCTTATAGCATCTGGCTTTTCCAACTAGGGTTGTAGCTTGGATAGTAATAATAATAATAATAATAATATATCTATATATATATATATATATATATATATATATATATATATATATATATATAGATATATATACAGTATATAATATATATATATATATATATATATATATATATATATATATATATATATATATATATATATATATATATATATATATATACGGTCACTCTCAGTGGAATTACCAGACGGGTAACTTCTCGATCTGTCCCTGTCTCTTGGGTAGGGAGGGAAAGAGAGTAGTCATACCCTGGTGAAAGGTATTACCTGAGAGGTACACTCTGTGATTACATTCTACAACAAATTGCAGAAACTGCCATATTGTAGCTATAAAATGGGACAGAGATGGTAATGATTGAATCTAGCTGTGTGACCAACTCTCTAAATATTTAGCAGTCATTTTTTGACGGGTCGCGCACACTATTTATGTATAAAAATGCATAGCATACCTGCATTCATCTGCGTGGGTGCGCGTACGCACGAGTTCCTGTATATTCATGTACGCGAAAGATCATGATATTTGGTACATAAATAATATTATCAGCTTTATTCTATACTACCTAAAATCTAAGGGTTCCAAAAGAGACGCTTTAT
>NC_090753.1:30434028-30446528 GCF_036898095.1 Palaemon carinicauda | reverse complement strand
CATTAATTCTTTTTATGGTGGAGTTTTTACTACTGGAATTGCAAGTACCAACAGCCCTACGAACCTCGGCATCCATTCGGTAGAGGATTCATGAAAATAAGATCACACAATTTAGGAAACTATGCAGACCTCCTTAACTTTCTTAGATGCTCAGTTACAAAGAAAATCTCGAAGAACATGAGACAACATTCCTCATTACTGGGGAGAGATTCTTTGTTAACGAGGAAAATATTTCATTAATTAGTTACTAGTTGTTGAATTCTTTTTTTTTTTTTTTTTTTTTTTCAGAATGTGATGTCGAATAAGGTTTTAAAATGATCTATCGTTTATTCAGGTTTTTACGTAATATATTGGAAGACTAATGTCTGTGTGTATGATTATATATGTGCGTATATTTACATATACAGTGTCCCAAAAATGTATACACTCTTTGACTTTGAATAGCTAATAAACTTTTGTTTCTATTTCAGATTTGATTTTGAGGTAAGAATGGTAGATACTGGGCTTACTTTTGAAAACATTCCGGAAATTTGAAAATAAAGCTGAAATGCAGAGACAATTTACGGGTGAGTTCCACAGAGAAGCCCCAACACGCGTCATAATTTCACGAATAGTAGATAAATTTGAGAATCATGGGATCATCCAGTGCATGAGAAAAGGGCATTTTGGGCGAAAAAGAACACCAACAGACCCAATTAAAGAGCAAGATGCTATTACTAATGTTCAGAATTCCCCACGAAAATCTGTCTGTCAACTATCACGTAAAACAGGTAACCCAAAATTGAGCGTCCATCACATTTTGAAGCGTGGGCAATGGAAAAACTTTATTCCAGCAATAGTTCATGCTCTAAACGAAGATGACCCTGATCGAAGGCTTGAATTCTGTAAGTGGTACCGTGCACGATGTGCAGACGATAACACGTTTTCACTGAAAATTATCTGGAGTGACGAAGCCACATTTAAATTAAGCGGCTCGATAAATCGCCTTAACTGCATTTTTTTGGGCACAAGAAAATCCTCATCTTACAGTGGAACGTCACTTGAATTAGCCTGGAGTCACTGCCTGGTGTGGACTTTCAGCTAGAGACTTATTGGACCATTCTTTTTTGAAGGCACAATGACTGGGCTGAATTATCTCGGCATGTTGCAATAATTTGCTATGCCATTCTTCCAAGAAGAGTTTGGAGATGCTGAGTTCTACTTCCAACAAGATGGTGCACCCCCACGCTTTCATCGTGGTGTGAGAGGATATCTGGAAGAAAACCTGCAAAACAGATGGATTGGAAGAAGAGGGGCCGTTGAATTTCCTGATAAGTCGCCAGATTTGACACCCATGGACTTTTTTGTGTGGGGATTTTTAAAGGACAAGGTGTACAGCAGAAAACCTAAAACAATTGACGAACTTAGAGAGACAATTGAAGAAGAAGGTCCTCAGATACCGAGAGAAATGCTACTAACCGTTTGTAGTTCCATATTTTCACGATGCGAAAAGTGTATTGAGAAGAACGGCAACCAGTTTGAATACTTTATGTGAGCTGATTTTTCCTTTTGAACCTTCTCAAATTGCCCCATATATCATTACTTTTTTACTGTGAACCCTCAAAATATATAAATGTGCATTGTTTCTCTCTTATGAATCTGTTTTCCACGTCAATATCAACATATTGAATAAGTTGTAACAATCAAAAGAGTGTATACATCATTTTGGGACACCCTGTATATTATTATTATGTAAATATACACATATTCATATGTCTATTTATATTTGTAAATAAGTACAAACACACACACACACACACACGCACACACACACACACACACACATATATATATATATATATATATATATATATATATATATATATATATATATATATATATATATATATATATATATATATATATATCTGTGTGTATACATATATATATATATATATATATATATATATATATATATATATATATATATATATATATATATATATATATATATATATATATAAGTGATAGTTGCAAGGGATTCTTATAAAATTCTATACAATAGCGACAAAATATAAAACTTAACCAATAGAAATAACGAAATACCTGAGCCACTATCAAACGTAATAATCGGAGAAGTATAGAAAACACTAAAAGTTATGAAAAGTGGCAAAGCAGTAGGAGAAGATAGCATAATAATTGATTTGATAATAGTTGGAGAAGATTTTATAATAGCGAACCTCGCTGAACTCTATACCAAATGTCTGTAAGAATTCTCTATACCTAAAACTTTGAAAAACTATCATTACTCTAATTCACGAAAAGGGGAGGCACAAAAGACATGAAAACTTACCGCACAACAAGTTTACTCTCCGTAATATATGAAATATTTACAAGGATCGTATTATGCCGGATAGAAAAAAAGCTGAACTTCAATCTACCAAGATAGCAGGCAGGATTTCGAAGTGGATATTCAACGACTGATCATGTCTATTCAATTAATCAGCTAATGGAAGAGTCAACAGAAGAGAACAAACTACCTTGTATGGCATTTGTAGACTATGAAAAACCTTTTGATTTTATTAAAATCTCACCACGAATGAAAGCCCTTCAAAAAAAAGGAATATTATGTTAAAACACATGAACATATGTATACAGGAAGTACAATGATCCTAACAGGACATAAAAACAGTGAGAAAATTCCAATTGAGAAAGGAGTTAGACAGGGAGACACCATCTCTCTCCTAAATTATTCACAGCATGCCTAGAAGTTTTTTTAAGAATTTAGATTGGGAAAATGTAAGAATTAATAGTAATGAAGAATAACAACTTAAAATTTGTCAGACGACGTAGTTGTATTTAGTGAATCAAGAGAGAAATTACAAAAGATGATAGAAGAATTGAATATGGGAGGAGAAATGTAGGAGTGAAAACGAAAATGCAAACACCAAATGAGACTTATGGACGAACCTCTAGATATCGTTAATGAATATATGTAATAAGGACAGCTAGTAATTATTTCCCCAGAAAATGAGACGGAAATTGAAAGATGGATAAGCATGGGATGAATAGCTGTTGGTAAACAACTATAGATTAGGAAGAGTAAAATGCCACTTTCTCTAAAAATAAAAGTATTTATGGGATGGTCTTACCGGTATTAACTTATGACTCAGAAACGTGGAGCCTTACTAAAGCCTTAGACTATAAGCTAGCTAAAACACAAAAAACTATGGAAAGAATAATGATGGTAATAACAATAAGAGACAGACAAAGAGCAGTACAGATACGAGAGCATATTAAATTAAATTTTATTCCAAAAACATGCACGAAAAGAAATGGAAATGGGCATGACATAAAATTGAAGGACATTAGGAATAACAGAAAGGGGTTCCTAAATATCATAAACAAGCAGGGTAAGGAAGAGAAGACGATGGCTTGACGAGCTAAGAAAAGTTTCAGGGGATGAAAGGTACAGAAAGACCATAAAAATGTGGAAGAACATATCTATTGCCTATGCTCTGCAGTGGACAAGGATGATAATATATATATATATATATATATATATATATATATATATATATATATATATATATATATATATATATATATATATAGATAGATATATATATATATATATATATATATATATATATATATATATATATATATATATATATATATATATATATATAAATATCTATCTATCTATATATATATATATATATATATATATATATATATATATATATATATATATATATATATATATATATATATATATATATATTTGTGTGTGTGTGTTTCTATATACCTATATATGATCCGATTATATACAAATATCCATAAATCTATCATAAAGAATTAAAATGACTCTGTTTGGACCTACTTGACATAATTTCACAGAACTACAATATATTCATATAGTAAACTAAATATTTTCTTTAAAAATTTCTTCGCATGACTGTAATATCAAAGAAGGAATTTATCCGATTGATATTTTTCTTTCTTTTTGGTTAATAAAAAGGTAAATGTGCGTTACCAGCTAGTGTGGAAACATATGTGGGAACGTGCGTGGGGATTGGTGTTAGGGGGAAAGGAAGAGGAGCGAAATACCAATGCTCTTCAAACATGATCGTGGAAATGGATGAAGATTCCAAGACTCTCAGTTTCCTGACTCGACTATGTCAGTGGTTTTGATTTTTGTTTTCTTTCCACATGGCATGACCATATTTGTGTAAATGGTCATAAATGGCCGAAATTGGGTTATCACGCAAGTAAAAACCCAATTTCGGCTATATATGACCATTAATTTATTTCTGGTTATGCCACTTTCAAAGAAGATTTCAAAATAACTGTTATATCACAAAGCTCGATTCAGGCTCTGACTATGGCCTTTTGTAAGGGTTTATTCGGAGGCAAATTGTCTTTCACGACGTCGATGGAAGTGTCAGCGAGGCTCGATCTGTCTTGATTTAGACTCCTCAACATTTAACGTACTTTATTCTCTCTCTCTCTCTCTCTCTCTCTCTCTCTCTCTCTCTCTCTCTCTCTCTCTCTCTCTCTCTAAAGAAGAAAGTATGAGTGTTAATGAATTTTTATTTGAATTCCAAAATCCTAATCTCCAGATTAGAATGTTAGAATGAAATTAAAATAATTGTCGCTACTTTATTCCTAGTTATATCACATTAGTATCTCTTTTCCTTATTCCCTTCCCCTTTAGATTTAGTATTTTTAGCACAGGGCTCCTCAGCATATACGTAATTATCTGGCAGTAGTAGCAAGAAAAGAACTAACAATTATGGTTCCGAATCTTGAGACACTTAATGAACCTTCTTACAGAAAAGCTTTTGGAAACCTAACTGAAATGTGAGTTTCTTGGATGTAGAAAGTATTTGCATTTCATCAACACCCAATGTTTTTTTTTTTTTTTTTTTTTCCTAGAAGGCCCTAATAATATATAAATTATGTGTTGTAAAGTGCTAGCTTAGGAGAGGAAAATTTTTTTACCATCCCAATGATTTATAAAATTTTATCCAAGATGGAGTAGTCATACCGTAGTGAGAGGTAGTGCAATTAGAGGTACACAGGGACCCCAATCACCCACAAATTTCCGAAACTGCCTGGTTGTAGTTAGAGCAAGGGGCAGGGATGGGAAGGGTTGGTTGTAGTTAGAGCAAGGGGCAGGGATGGGAAGGGTTGAATCTCTGTATGTGGATGTGCTTGTTTGCGTGTGTGTACATATCTGAATATTTTGCTGTCATTTTTGACGAGCCGCGTATACCAGATTGCGAACAAAAGCAATCAGCGTCAAGTTTCCAAGAGAAATTCCTATTGGTATTTGTATTTGCACCATTTTTACTGTGACCATTAGCAATGAGTCTACGTAATAAAATTCTGTAATTAGACAAATGTAACCCAGTACATAAAGGGTTAGCACGACAGCCGATTAAAAACACAAGAAACTTTCTTTCTCTCTTTTTTTTCTTTTTTTTTGGTAATGAAACATGTTAATTAGACTGAATTTCATAACAGAATATAATTCATTATGTTATTTGCAATGTAAAATGCTAATTACTCTGACTTTTGTACCACTTGAACTCATAATATGGGTCAATGTTCCTTCAAAGCTACATAATTACTGAATAAAAGATAATTAATTTCCCATTTATTTTTTGTAATGTAAAATGCAGATCAGTTGCCTTTTGTTATTTATTTTGCTTATAAAGTTTTTGGAAAAGTCCGGGATGGAAACCCAGTCTGTGGCTAGGTTTAACCTAAGGTAAATGAACTGTTTTACGAAGTTTTAATCGAGTCCTTTACGAGACAGTAATTTAGATTAGCCGATTGTTTTTTCTCATTCGTTGACGTGAAATTGGTTTACATTTTCAAGTGAAGCTGATAGCTTGAAACATTGGTTATGGATATTTGCTTTACTTCACTTCAAGGGGTGCTCTCTTGGTTCTAACACAGGGGGAAGAAAAAACAGTAAGATATATTCATTTGTCAGTACATTATTTTATCATTAAAGTCATGATGCCTAAATTAAGGCATAAGAGTTCTCCATTCAAGAAATAAAAATATATGTTTATATTTTCAAGAAAACCTAATGTAGGAATGTGATTTCTTTAGAATGGCATGGTGGTCGTTGTAGTAATTTTTTGCGGTCACTTAGTATACTCTGTATGTGCAAAAAGATTTCAATTATTCCATTATAAAGACAAGTATTATATATATATATATATATATATATATATATATATATATATATATATATATATATATATATATATATATATATATATATATATATATACTAGAGAACGTTGGTATGATTTATGAGTGTCCTTCTCCTGGAGGAGCTGATTATAATAGCTAAACAGTTTCTTCTACCCTTACCAAGAGGAAAGTAGCCACTCAATTGTTTGGTAATATCAGTGTTGTCAGGTGTATTAGCACAGAGGATATTGTGGAAAGAGCACACCAGACTATTCTGTGTATGTGTAGGCGAACACAAAATTATTTGTAACCAGAGAGTGGTATCTAATGTAGTTCTGTCCAGCCTATAAATCTAGCGGTAGTATCTCAACGGGTGGCTGGTGCCCTGGCCTATTTACTACCTGTGATAATAATAATAATAATAATAATAATAATGATAATTTCACCTCATATCCTCTATTTTACCCAACATTTGTTCCTTTTTATTTGCGTAATCAATTCAAATGAGAGTAAATACTACATAGTTATGTTTTCATGATATTTGATTAAACGAAGGGAAAATTATATAGATCAGTATTATGACTGATTCTGTTTGTATTTTGTTTTCAAAAGCTTATTTTGAGAAGAGGAAGGGAGAAATACTTGTTATAAATACGTTCATTGGGGTAATATCAAACTAAGCATACGAAGGGTCTGATCTTGATACAGGACAGACTAAAGGTATAGCAGCTCGGATATTAGATCATTTGCATAAAACCTTCCGTGGGAATTGTATTAACATTAACGTCTTTTATGCATGTTTTATCTGGCTACTCTGCCATTATACAATGAGAATATCATATTAAGTCTTGGTGATTTATTGGCTAATATTTATATGAAATTAGAAGGAAATTGAGAAAGCTGCGTCATGAAAATCAAATTGACTGTCTTGTAATGAGGAAATATGAATATATTTATGGAACCAGTTTAATAATCTTCAATCATTTGCATATTTTATCTTATCAGTATGATCCAGCCTTTCGTCAATTACTAAACATTTACTTAGATAATTAAATATTAATTTACTCAGTTTTCTTAAGTAAATCACGAACATCAAATAAATTATGTCTTTAATGGAGATAGATTTTGAGACATGAAGCTAAATGTGTGAGAGAGAGAGAGAGAGAGAGAGAGAGAGAGAGAGAGAGAGAGAGAGAGAGAGAGAGAGTCCGATTCTACATGGCTAAAGAGGTTATTAATAGAGAGAGAGAGAGAGAGAGAGAGAGAGAGAGAGAGAGAGAGAGAGAGAGAGAGAGAGAAAGAGTCCGATTCTATATGGCTAAAGAGGTTATTAATAGAGAGAGAGAGAGAGAGAGAGAGAGAGAGAGAGAGAGAGAGAGAGAGAGAGAGAGAGATATTTTCGCTTGGTAAATATTGGTAAAAACATTACTCCTTAAACAGGAGAAATTTCACTTGCATATATATATATATATATATATATATATATATATATATATATATATATATATATATATATATATATATATATATATATATATATATATTTATTTATTTATATTTATAAGTATATATAAACATATAAAAAACACCCACACACACATGTAGATATAAGTATTTCATGTAAATTACGTAAGATCTTCGTCGTTAATTTCCTTGTATTCTTTATACGAGTTAGTATATGTAAAATTTACGTTATTTTCAAGAATTAACTTTTTGTTTCACGTATGTTTGTTACGAAGTCTTACTTAATCTAATTGAGAGTGTTATGGGATTCGTGCGAAATATGACCAATGGCTTAGGTAATGTTCTTTTATATTTTGTGAAGTATTGCGTCGTGTTTGAAAGGGAATGTTCAGTAACATGTGGCTTAGAAATTTCACGAAGAGCCTGGTGATAAAATGTTATCTATTTTATATTTAAAGGACAAAGGTGGGTGGAGCTAGCAGACTGTGAGGGCCGTCTGGTGCAGCGTGAGTAGCGTTCGGGAGAGTAATGCTTTGCAACTACGTCGCCTTTTGCAGGCCCACCAACCCATCTCAAATCTCGAGGAAGTTTCAGGAACCAGTGCGATTTCATATAAAAGGTGACACCAAGGTTAAGTTACACAGATAGAAATAGAGAATTGTAGCCTGAAGACAGCCCCCCCCCCTCTCTCTCTCTCTCTCTCTCTCTCTCTCTCTCTCTCTCTCTCTCTCTCTCTCTCTCTCTCTCTCTCTCTCTCGTAAGTAAGTAAGTAAGTAAGTAAGTAAGTAACACATTGTATTGGTTTTAAAAGTGTTCAGTACGAATAGTGTGTCGTCTTCTAAGTGACTCATGTGTCCTGTGTCCAGAAGGTACGTAAGACGAAAGGGGGATTTTGAATTCATTGTATTTTGGTGAGTGCTGGCATTATGTAAAGTTTCATTGTAATCGTCCTTGTAGGAAAGATACATTTTGTAATGTGATCTGGTTATCTATATTTCTTTAAATATCAAACTTGAATATTGCATTATTCAGATTTAATTTTAAGTTTTTGTATAATTTACATTGTAATATTTCTTTTCTTAGTCTAAGGTTCATTCACATACTGTATAATAGTTCAAGTGAAGTTAAATTACAATTTTCAGATTATAACATTAGTGTCCTAATCTAAGTTTTGTTCAGATTAAATTTTTTTCAGTGACTTGTTTAGTTATGTAAATTCTTTTCAAAGTGCTGTAATTTATATGGAATATACTTATTTTTGTAGAATGTATTATTCCAATCATCATTATTTAGAACCAGATTCCTCTCCTTTATTGTTAAGAACCACAGTAAATTTTGAATACATCTTAATAATACTAGAGAGTATTTACCCAGTTTAGTTTTGAGTGTACTTTTAAGAGCCCTTTCGCTATTCAGTGTTTATATATTGCTGTCTGGTAGTTATCTAACTGTCTCAGAATTCGAGTGTTATTGTTTTAAAGTATAACAGTTTGAATGTAAAAGCAAACAAGGGAATTTGCAATTCGAGAAGTTGATTAACTTCCCAGTCGTAATATATATTATAATATATGTTTGGTTCCCAGTCATGAGCCATAGAATAATATATTTTTAGGACCCAGACCATGGGAGACATATCATATAATATATTTTAGTGCCCAGACCCTGGATCGAGCGAGTCTGTTTTAAATATTGGTGATAACAGGGCTGTGTTTTGATTAAGGTTTTTGAATAGTAGTGTTGATAGGATTTTGGGAATTGTCAGTACATTACTTTTAGGAGAAGCATGAATTATTGTAAAATTACAAGATGGTACAGTTTAATATCCAAGAGTTTTTGAATAACCCAAGTCTTTTGGAATTGTCAAAAGCTAATGTAATTAAAGCTCAGTGCCTCTCTGTCTTAATGGCATGTGGTGGCCTTGCATCGAGTTGGATGATTAAGGCCAAATTAAGTGTCTAGTCTAAGAAGCATTGATAAACTTGGGAAAGTTGTCGGATTAGAATATTTTGGGCGGTTGTGAACTGTTAGAGGAAGCAAAGGAAGAATTGTTAACGAAGCAAAGACTGGTTGACCCACAAAATGAAGCCGTGAAAGCAGATAGGGATGTTGAGGCTGAGATTCGACAAATTGCAGCAGAGAAGAATTTGATCAAATTGAAGATGATAGCAGAAGCGAAAGAAAAAGCACGATGTGCGAGGGAAATGGAAGCAAGACGAAAAGAACGCAGGGCAGAACAAGAAGGAAAACAAAATGAGAAGAAGCAAGAGAGATTGCAAGACATGCCAGTTTGATGGGAGCTTGAGAAATCGCAAGACGAGAAGAAAAGGAGAGAGTAGAAAAACGACATGCAAGAAAGATGAAAACAAAGGAAATCGCAAAACAAGAAATAAAAGAGAGAAGACATGAAGAAAAAGAGATGGAAGAAGCAAGGTATGCGCGGGTATTAGAGCTTCTGCACTCCCGTGCTCAGTGCTAAATATGATGCTAATCACGATCCCGTGTATAATGTGTCGGAAGCCCAGAGGTTAATTCCAAGTTTCACTGAAGAGTCCCCAGATGATTTCTACCATAATTTTGAAATGGTTGGAGCGACGATGAAATGGCCAGTAGATAAATGATCTGTGTTATTGCAGAGTGTGCTCTTTAGGAAGGGGCACAGTGCTTACTTCTCCTTATCTCAGGACCAGAGGATGGAGCATCTAGAAGTGAAGAGGAGTGTGCTGCAAGTGTATCAGACGACCCTTGAATATGATAATGAAAGGTTTCGAAGTTTGAGAGAGGACGAGAAAATTAATTTCCTTGATATAAGGTACGACGATGTTTTAAGAGATTGACAGAGGCTGCTAACGTAAATGAGAAGGCTTATTTAGAAGAATTGATAATACTAGAGCAGTATCTGCGAGGAATTCCTGAACACATTTGAACGTACTTGAGAGAGAAAGAGGTGAAGAAACCTGATAAAGCTGCTTCTCTCAGTGAAGATTATATCAGTCATAAGCCCTCCTTGCGCACAAAGTTTTGACTGTCTTTCTGACCAAATGACAAGTATTCGCCGAACCATAGAAACCAGTTTGGGAATAACTATGGGAACAAGTTCAACAGTTACAACGGAAGTAGCACTGGTACTGTCCCTAAACAGAATGCGATAGCACCACAGCAAAAACCTTGAATCGTCCTCCTTCAAGTATTGGGAAAGATGTACAGAAGGTTGATAGTGTCTGTTTTAAGTGTGACGAGAAAACCATCAGTAAGGAATGTTGGTCAAACCAACTAAAAGCAATCGCCCAAGTCATTAGGAATAATTCAACTTCAGAGAATGAGAAGACTAAGAAGCAATCAGGAAAGTATGAAGGGGAAAATGAACCTGTCACTGTTTACAGTCACTGTTTACACGACCAACAGGACAAACCCAAACAGCGTGGATGGTTTTAAACAATATATTTATGAAGGTATGTTAGCAGCAATAGACGGGAATGAGTGAACCCCGGTCAGGATATTGCACGACAGGCTGTAATCATAGTGTGGTGGTACGAGGAGTGGATCTCATGGTGGAACAGTCTCTCACAGTGGACTCAATTATTTTGAAGGAAATAGGAGACGAGGAGGTTACCCCTATTAGCTGTTTAAAACTGTCTTAAACGTTAGTGACAGGTAATTTTGTCTTTGCTGCAAAGGATTCAATGGCTGTCGAAGGAGTAGACATCCTGTCGGGTAATGAGGTTGGTGGAGCGCCATTTGTGCCTTGTCTCAATATAATGGAGAAACCTTTGAAGTATAGCCCTGAGACAAAGTGGAGGACTACCCGTCTCTGGGTCCTAGTTTTGTTACAACTAGGAATATGAAAAACAAAGTGGATGCCGAGGAAGAAGAAGACGAGATCGAAGGAGCGATAAACTTAAAAGGTTTGTTTTCCACAGATGAGAATTCCCTTGACAGTACACAAGAGGAAAATTCCCAAGTAAGCCTGATAGAAGAGGACAAGAGGACAAAGAAAAAATTGAACTGGAATAAATGAATTTTGAAGGATTTGTTTTCTGAAGAAGAGGATGCCCTTGATGATACGCAAGAAGAGTACTAAAAAGTAAGCCCGAGCGAAGAGGAATGACAGACGAGCCGACAAAACAACAAAGAAGAAAAAGAAATGAAAGTGCAATGAACTAGCAGGATTTGTTTTCCAGAGAAGATGATTCCCTTGATGATACACAAGAAGAGAACTCAAGTGTAGGACCAAGCGAAGAGAAACGACAGACGAACGGACAATAGGACAAAGGAGAAATAGAAATCGAAGGAGCATTGAACTTGCAGGATTTTTTTGCTGAAAAAGAAAATTCCCTTGATGGTATGCAAAAAGAGAATTCGAGAGTAGTCTGAGTGAAGAGGAACGACAAACGAGCGGACAAGAGGACATAAATGATATGCACTTAGAAGAAATAGAAAATTCAACGTTAGAAGTAGGACAAGTGAGTAGGAAAAGGCTGATAGGATTGCAACGGAAGGATGCAACATTAACAGAATTATTGTACCGTATGGTGGACGATTGTGGTAGTGCACAGGCTGGGACATATGGGGATAAGGAAGAAGGCGGAGAAGATAATGAAACTTTTTCATGCATAAAGACATGAGTCAGTTTTGCGATACATGTCACATATGTCAGACGGCTGAAAAGCCCAACAAGTGAATCAAGGATGCTTCCTTACACCCGATGGAAGTACAAGGAGAACCCTTCAGGAAATAACCAGCGAAAATAATAGCAGAAAAATAGATGGACTGAGAAGAAATGGAAGGAGAATATATCAAGAATTTGAGGAAAAGGATCGTCAAGTGAAGAATATTTTCCCTAG
>NC_090753.1:30421528-30426528 GCF_036898095.1 Palaemon carinicauda | reverse complement strand
TTAACATAAGACCTTGTCGTAGATTCACGCAACTTTCTTAATCTTCACAAATGTATATTTCAATCAGTGGACATACGTTTCTTTTCTGGTGTTTCATTATATATATACATATATATATATATATATATATATATAATATACATATATACATATATATATATATATATATATAATATACATATATACATATATATATATTTATATATATATATATATATATGTATGTAAATATATATATATATATATATATACAGTATATATATATATATATATATATGTTTAATTCTTGGTAGGTGTGTTTGTAAATTATTGTCTGTAAAAGACGTGTCTTCTTGAATGCCAGGAATTATACTTGTTAATGTACATCTTCAAAGGCATAAAGGTTAATGGATATTTTTTTTTTAGTGATGGTAACATATTTGGATTCAAGGTATTTATTAAATATCTGTCAGAAAATATATCCTGAAGTTATTTTGCTGTAAATCTTATCAAGCCAAGGTTAATAAAAAAAAATATATTTTCTCGTTTCATTGAAAGCGAAAAAAGAACACATAGGGTAGTTTATAATCGTAAAAAATCTTTTTTTATTATTATTATTATATCCCTAAATATGCTAAAAGAATCTTTATGGGCTCTCAGAAATCACTGTATGGAAAAAGATTTTTATTACAACCAAAAATAGCCTCTGGTGACAAATATATCTCTTCTGAAACTACCCTGTGAAAATAAGGAATGATCTTAAACAATATTCCATAATTAGCAGTTTAACTGAATGGTTATTTTGAAATTGCAGGCCGGAGTTAATACACATAAATACTATTTGTTTTTTAAAATAAACTTGCCATCTTTTTTTCAGCTTCTTCAATAGCCATTACAGAGCCAAAGCACTCCTGGTGATGAAACAAACCATGCCACCAGAGGCTCTAAAAGAAGTTAGAACTTAAGAACTACCTGTATTTCAGGATATTCAATTATGTTCAAGACTGAATTTACTTTTCAAAATTTCATATGCCACTTACCATCCGAAAACTTTCTTAGTTTTTCAATTGCTCGTCTTCTCTTCTTTCCATTTTTTTTCTTTTTCTTTTTTTTTTTTTTTTTAGAAATCTATCGTGACACGTTCTGTTATTCCAAATGTTCATCTAATGTTGTCATTCTCATTAAATATCCTTCCCATGTCCATTTATTTTTCTTACATGTTATAATATCATCTTCTTTAGTTTGCTCCTGTATCGATATAATTATTTTTTTCATAGTTCTCTAAGATGTATCATTGCTAACTAACATACAGGCTGACTGAGCGAGAGCTGAAATTTTCACTAATAACTTAAAAATCTAGGAAAACTGTAGACCGGGGGATTTTTTGTACGAGTTATACTGTATACTCCCCAGAGTTTTAATTGAATAATTGGATGATGATGCTGTCCTATAAACTATCATCCTTTAAAAATAACAATAAGTCCCTTCTGGACCATTCAGATGGGTAAGATATATAGTTTTGGATTAGCATGAATATACCTCAAAGACTTTTATACATCCATTTTTCTGTCATTAAAGTAGAAACAATTTCCATATAAAATAGGTTAAAATAGATTTAGTCTTGAAGGATAAAAAGGATAATAGCTTTCAGTAGACTTAGATTTTATAAAGATATATGTATAATGAGAGACAAGTAACCTTTCGTGGAAGTACATCAATTGCTTAATGTAGAAGTCCTTGGGCTGATAGCACCCAGATTTCCTAACGATGGTTTTAGCTTAGATAATAATAATAATAATAATAATAATAATAATAATAATAATAATAATAATAATAATAATAATAATAATAAAAGACACTATTCCAGTCTCATTTTTGTAGTTTTGTATCTCAGTATCTGTTAATATCTTTGTCTTTGCAAAGTGTGAAGAAGGGGAGGGGGTGGTTATGGTGAGAGGGAGACAGTGACGGTTGATTTGAAGGAGTATGTTTCTATTCATTACAGAGACATAGAAGATTAATTTCAAACCGGATGATTCATCTTCTGCTGTCTTTGAGGGCTTAATGAGATATGTCAACTGAGCTCTCAACCAATATCAGGTATCCCATTGTAAGTCACGAATATAACAATGGATAGCTCTCTCTCTCTCTCTCTCTCTCTCTCTCTCTCTCTCTCTCTCTCGGTGTCAAAACTTTGGAATTTTATTGTCGTAAAATTCAATGTATATTAATGCATACAACTTTTTATATCATACAGAGCTTAGAAATTTTTTTGACAGCAATGATTACCTTCGCCAACTTGGT
This sequence comes from Palaemon carinicauda, assembly GCF_036898095.1. NCBI lineage: Eukaryota > Metazoa > Arthropoda > Malacostraca > Decapoda > Palaemonidae > Palaemon > Palaemon carinicauda. Next base: position 30,424,245 of record NC_090753.1, on the reverse strand, counting down.
TGCGGCCAAGATATGTTTTGATAGGCGTGTAGGTTGTATGTCTGCAAGTGTGTTTGTGCTTCACAAAACTCGAAAACTATTTGACCGAATCTTAGGAAATATGGTGGGGGACTAACAACGATCCAAAGGCAATATATTCAGATTTTTAGAGTGATTGGGTGAAAGGTCAATATAACGAAAAAGTAAACAAGTTTGTTTTTTTATATAGCGGTCAATTTCTATCAGCTTGGCATAAATCTAGTGCCAACATGTGCATAATTCAATTGCCTATCGTTAGAATTTAGAGTGATTTAGTCATGGTCAAGGTCAAAAACGTCTTTTTGCTATATATCGGTTAATTTTCATCAGGTTTGCATGATATTAGTGCCAAAACGGGCATAATACGATTGCCTATCTTGTGACATACAACATGATCAAGGTCAAAGTCACGTAATGGTAAACAGTGTCTTTTTGTTATTTCGACGGCAAATTTTAAGGAAATTGGTGGGAGGACTGGGCAAGATCCAATGGCAATTTGATTACATTATGGCTGTGATTGGGTCAATGGACAAGGTCACAAAAGATCAAAAACGTCTTTTTGCTGTATAGTGGTCATTTTTTTTTTTCATCCGATTTGCATGAAACTAGTACTAAAATATGTATAAATAAACTGTCTATCTTAACATTGGGCGAAGGTATGCAGAAATAAAATCAAGAGCCTATTCAGGCCACTATTTTTCTTCTTCGTTGTTATTTACTTAGATTTACTGTAACGCATTTCTCTTTTTATTGTAACTTTGTTGATATATGTTGTCTAAGATACGGAACTACATTAAGTTGGACCAACATCTTGGATCCAAGTTCCTCGGTAGTACTTTTGTAGACCTTCCCTATATTCTTGCAACTTTTTTTTTTTCTTTTTTTTTGTGTGTGTTGGGGGGAGGGGGGGGGGAGGGCAGTATTTGGCAAATATGAAAAACGTAGTTTTTAATAGTGAAGAATTGTGATAGGAATATACATTTCATGATGGATAGTAAATTAAATTTTCTTTCTGACTATTCTTAGGACATTCTTAAAAGTTTTTCTCCTATGATGTTCCAATCTCATATTCTAAGGTAATGCTTCTATTCTTTAGACCTATTTTTGGAGCCCTCAGCAGCCATTGCCCGGCTCTCTCTGGTCATACATTGGGTGGAGGTGGGCGGGCTGTGCACTGATCATAAGTATATATGGTGAGTTTCTAGGGCATTGCTCTGCTAGCTATAGCATTGTCATTGTCCTTTGCTACGCCCCTTCATGAGCAGTTTTAAGCCTTTAAACCTTATAGTCTTTCTTTTTTTTCAGTTTCTTTGCCTGTTATTTATATAAGATAAACTTCCCTAATATTTTATACATACTGAAAAGCAATCCAATGACCTAAATATGTACTTCATCGTTTGAATATTATTGATATCTGATAACTTTACTTCGTTTTGAATGAGATTTATCATCATTACTATTATTTGGTAACCCATTTTGTCTGTTTTTAATTCTTCAGCTGAAATTTCTACAAAAATTGGCAAAATAAATTTACACATACATGAATCAATAAGCTCTTCCTGAGAGGGAATACCTTAACGTGGTGAAAGGGTTACGTATCACCCTCATCACCAAGGCTTTACTAAACAGGGCTTCACATGCTAAGTTGCTTTGCTGTGAAACGATCAGACTAAAATATCCCACCATCACCAATCCGCAGTGGCCAGCATGGTGATGAAAACTGGCCAAACCGCATACACTAACAAGGATATGTCTGAGGTCTTTGGCCTTCATTTGATTAGAAACGTGTGGTTGTTGTTTGTTGAATGAATTCACCGGAGAAGGAATCAATCTCATCCCTCTTTATGGCAGAATGTCTTATTGTTACCTTTATTTCTACTGGGCCTTAAGGTTCGGATCCTTTACTGGGCAAAAGTACTTATCACAAAAGGAATTTCTTTATAGACCTGTGATCGCGCGGCAAAGGAGTTCGATATTAAAAGGTATTTGTGGCTTATATATCTCTCCCCATTCTCTGTCCTCCTTCATATGATACTCGTTTCTCCCTCCTTCGTCCCCTTTTTTGTCCAACAATTTCCTCTCTCAAGGAATCCCATAAGAACCTACTTGGGATGAATATTAGTACCGTTTCCTATACATGTTTGGGGAACGATCTGCTTCATTCATCTAGCAACAATGGCCTACTCTCGCTCTCCTCTCTCTCTCTCTCTCTCTCTCTCTCTCTCTCTCTCATCTACCAAATTCTCTCACATTAACACCCAATGTTACGTTATTGCCACTGTTGGATCTTTTCTGTTTAAAGGTTTTAAGGTTTAAAGCCTACTCATGAATGGCATAGGCAAGGGACATTGACAATGCCCTTGAGACTAGCCACACATACATATGATCAGCGCCCGAGCCCTTTCCACCCAAGGTAGAATAAAAGAGGGCAATGCAAAGGCTGCTGATGACTCAGCAGCTAGACCTATAGGCTTCTGCAAAACCCCTTTCTTAAGCTCACAAGGAGGGTGAGGTTGCACACACTCTAAGTGACTATCGAGCTTGAGCGTGACTCGAACCTTAGTCCAGAATATTGTCAGGTATGGACTTTTCCAATAGGTCACCACAGCTGGTCGGTAATAAAAACCGATCACAGTAATTTGAATGTTATATGAGAGAGCACAAATCAGAAACTAGGCAACAGAGAGACTTACCATATT
>NC_090753.1:30386949-30411949 GCF_036898095.1 Palaemon carinicauda | reverse complement strand
GAAAGGAAAGTGACATTGCCATATCAAACAGGACAATGCCCTAGAGACTGACCATATTACATCCAAGCTAGGAACAAGTAGGCCCAAGCAATGTCTGCTGATGACTCAGCAGATAGACCTATAGGTTCCCCCAAACCACCTATCCATAGCTCACAAGGAAGGTGAGACTGCAATGACCAGAGAAACCTAACGAGTTTGAGCGGGACTCGAACCCTAGTCTGGCAATCACCAAGCAAGGACGCTACCACCAGGCCACCACAAGTTCCAGTTCAAGTTCAATAACATTATCGCCCTTTCCAGACCCTGTTAGCAACCATTTATCTTTCTCCTAAATATCTTTTTTTATTTACTTTCTATTTGAGATCTTTTAAGTCTGATTCATTCAATCCTACAGTGATTTAATTTTGACCGGCTATCTGAGACACCCACAATCATTTTATATCAGCTAACCTATTGTTTCATTTTTATTCCTGAAAAAAAGAGTATGCTACATCATATGATTACCCACATTTGACGTTTAAATAATTCAATAAACTACGAAACTTTTATGGAAAATAAAAAAAAGAACTCTTATCCTATGTTTGCAAGATATCCCTAGGCTCAAAACTTTTGTATGATGCAAAAAAGTAAATTTCATTATAGCCGTGTTTCCTGGCCTCCATATACTTTCATTATCTTAAATATGTTCACTTGACTATTCCCCCTTGGTAACCCTCTAAAAATTTGTACAAGTTTTTTTTTTTTTTATTTTCACTTCATTATTCGCATTGAACACTCCACATCTCATTCATGACCCTCTTCTTTATCTTACAACATTGAGCCTAAATACAAAATACAACAATGTTAATCTATCTTTTAGATTAGCCAACTCTTGTGGTCATCACATCTAGAATTAAGGTTCATGTTTTTTTCCATGCATTAAAAAGCTCTATATTTTCAAGAAAAAAAAAAGTCATCACATGTTATATTATACTTTGTTCAGGATTGCATCAAGCCCACATTTTTCTTTATAACATATACTGTATATTTTTAAGTGAAATTTCATGAATGCATAATATTTTTTCACGCAAATTCCAATTAAATTAGGCTTTCAAAATGAATTATTTGTGATACTTTTTTAGGATTTTGAATAATTCCAGAATCTTTCGCTCGTCATCCATTCAAAAGCAGTTTCAAAGTGCCTTGATTTTAAAGAGATTTGCTATGATTTTTTTTTTTTTATAAAAATCCCATTCTGTAATCTTTGACAAAGGAAAAAATCTTATTTTTTCGAAGAATTTCTGATCCTAAATGACTCGGGAAACCCATTGTATTCCTTAATGTGTGCAATGATCAGGTGCATGGGTATTAGCATGAGCATATAAATCTTAAACCATTATCAATATCACTCACAATGTGCCGAATGATTTCCTAACGAGGCAGATTGATTTATTATGTCCTCAGTGCATAAAAAAAAAAGATTTAAAGCGGTAAGAGATTTAACGCTTTATTTGAGATTATTCATTAGTGAATCTTATAATGATTTGATTTCCCATTCATATATCCTTTCAAGTGGAACTTTGCTTTGAAAGATAACTTCATTCTGACTTGGGTGTTTTTCCTTTCACACAACTAACATCACTATCGGTTGTGTCAGCCTTCATTAGTCAGTTCCTGATAAAATTATGACTAGTAAAAGATATAAGAAAAGGCTACGTTAGTCAGTTACTTATAAAATCTAATTAGGAAAATTAATGAGAAAAGACTCCATTGGACAGCTTCTGATAAACGTCTTTATAAGGAAATAAATGATAAAAGGCTTCATTAGTCAGATACAGAGAAAAGTCTAAGAAAAAAAAAGGGGAAAAATGGCTTCAGTTTTCAGTTTCTGGTAAAATTCTGACAAGGGAAATACTACAGTTTCAACCACCTATGGCTTAGCTAGCTACTTCTAACTGACCAGGAAAGCCTCTGTCACCGCTGACCAAACCATGCTCTGTCATCACTAACTGGGCCTGTGTCTATCTCCTGGGGTTTATATAGCTTCTGTTAACTCTGACCAAACCTGCCTCTATCACCACTGGCCAAACCAGTCTCTGTTAACACTAATTGGGCCAGTGTTTCTTACTTAGAGCATAGCCAGCTTCTTTTAACTCTCGGCAGGTCAGTCTCTACCACCACAGGCCAAACCAGGCTCTGTCACCACTAACTGGGTCAGCTTCACTCGCCTAGGACTAAGACAGTCTCTTTCATCAATGAACACGGCAGCCACTATCGCCACTGATCCTGGCAGCCCGTTAACACTGGTCTGCTTAGCCTCTCTTAGCATTAACCAGCCAGCCTCCCACACTGCTGTCTAGAATAGCATTTCTTACGGACATACCAATTTTGCCAATCAAAACTGAATTTTAAAGAAATTTCCAAATAGAGGTAAAAGGAAAAGAAAAATTCTATGAAACAACTATCACTCTGCCGCGGACTTTACCGACCTTTTGCTAGGGAGCCTGGCCTAATAAAAGAAAGAAAGAAAGAAAAAACTTCACGGTTACCTTCCTTTATAGAGGTAAGTACAGACAGTATGTTGAACAAAGTTTAATTCACTTTGGAAAAGAACGGAAAAAATAAGTTTTAAATCAGTTTTCTGAGGTGCTTTGCTCAATTGGAATTAGGGAGCACTGACTTCTTTCTCTCTCTCTCTCTCTCTCTCTCTCTCTCTCTCTCTGAGTTATATTTGTGTGCCGGTGAAGTGAACACTTGTGCGTCCCTAAAAATATCCTGATTTAACGCGGATAACAAAAAGGCTATCGAGTGAAATATAGCTACAAGTTTTCGTGAATAGTCGATGATTAGTTTGAGGGCAGAAAAGTGAGATAAATCGTCGGCATAGGATAGTTATCTTGTGAATTAATAAAAATCTGATCAAGATGGCATTGTCTAACACAGGCAACTCGTGGAGAGACATCGCTGGAGTCAGCAAAGGCAAATTTCATGAGTTGGCGAAACAGGAGCTCGACCGATTGACAACAGATGTCACTAGCAGCTCCAACCAGTGTGACGGAAAAATATTCGCAGACATATTGAAACAATATGATCCAATAGACTGGAACAAATCTGTGGAAAACATCAGTAAAATAATTGAAGAAATTCCAAAGAAGATCCAAGTGTTAAAGAGACTTATAAAGAAAGTCTACATCAATCAACACATTCCATCAAAGAACAATAACAAGTCCAATATGGTGAATATGCTGATTGATGCATTGGGAAAAAGAACGCCAAAATGGTGTAATATATGTAAGATATGGTATTCCATTAATAATCCTCAACGACTGATTAGAAAATATAATGCCTGTAATGTTCCAACACACCCCACATGTGCTGAAATACAGCAAAAAATAAAAAATAGAGACACAAAAGTATTCTGCTCAACATGCTTAGTCTGGATAGAAAATATAATTAAGTCGAGACTAAAGCTGCAATTAGTTGGAGAAGAAGAAGAAGAAGAAGAAGAAGAAGAAGAAGAAGAAGAAGAAGAAGAAGAAGAGAAAAATGAACAGGATATGTGTAAGGATGCAGAGGAAATCATTGATATAACTTATGATGCCATCCAACAACATACTTATGAAGAAATAGATTATCAGATGGAAACAAATAATAGACCCAAGAGACTCTACCCGGACCTACATACTTTTAGGGAAGAGCAAGAACAAGAAAAAAAGAAAAGAAAGATATAGTCTGTAATAGGCTGAAAAGAGGGAATTGTAAATTTGGCAAAAGATGCTACTACAAGCATCCAAAGATATGCCATAATTATGAAATATATGGTAAATGTGCGTATTTAGACGGATATGGAGACGAATGCAGAGATCTCCATCCAAAAATATGCAAAACCCTAAAAGAAGGAAAAGGATGCAGTTTCAACAAAAAATGTCGATATATGCATCCTGCAACTATGAATGAGAGTAAGAAAACTCAGCAAACTGAAAAGAAAAACAAAAATGAAACAAAAAAAGAAACAAAAAAACAGGCCGCATATATACCGCACTATGCACCAAAAAAGGCCTTTCAACCTAAATCTCCACAAATAGAGCCCAACTACAAAGAATGCATATATAATGCCAGGGGTTGGTGCAGATATGGGGATAATTGCAGGTTTACACACAAAAATAAGTATGAAGGCGAAAGAACAAATATTATGGAAAAGTTGGATTTTTTAATGGCAGAATTCCGAGAAATGAAGAAAAGAACATCATATCAGAACAGGAAGAAAGCATGGGAGAATCCATATTATTACCAATATTAAATAATGGAAATGAAACACAAACCATAATAGTGATGAATGCACAGGGTTTAGTCATGAGTAACTCTAAAAGGAAAATAGAGTTCCTAGAAGAACTCACCCAAATTGAAAAAATAGATATATTAAATATAAGTGAAACATGGTATTCCCAAGAGACTGGCAGTGATGACCAGATAAAGGGTTTCCAAACTTATAGATCAGACAGAAAAAATAGGAATCAAGGGGGAACCGCAATATATGGAAGAGACATAAATCAAGGAAAAGTCTGTGAAAAATACAGCAACACAGAATGTGAATTGATTGCGGTAGAATTTGAATTTGAAAAACTAGTGAATATTGTAGTTTACAGACCCCCAAATACTAAGGAGTTTGACATAATAATAGAAAAAATAGATGATATATGTAGAAACCATAAAGACTGGAATATACTCCTATCCGGAGATTTTAACTTTCCTTTCGTGGATTGGAAAGAACGGATAGAAGAAAGTGGTTGTATGTATACATATAAAAAAGAGAGTAATAGTAGCGCAGAAGATAAGAGGCAATTTGAAAAGCTTCAAGATATGCTATTAGAACATAATATGCAACAAATAAACCACATTCCAACAAGAAAGGAAAATGTCCTAGATCTAGTATTTGTGAATGAGGTGAATTTTGTTAAAGAAATAATAGTGTATAACACGGGAATTTCAGACCACAATGTCATAGAATTGATAGTTCATTCCAAAGCAAGTAATCACAGAATTAATAAAAGCACAAAACTTTGGGAAGGATATGGAAAATATAATTTTTACAGTAAGAATATAAAATGTTCAGAAATAAACGAAGAACTGAATAAAGAATGGAAAAATGTATTTATAAGTGATAATATACAGGTAAATACAGACATACTGTACAAAATACTGGAGAAAATTGTTGAAAAATATGTACCGAAAAAAAAAAAAGACGTGCATACCAAGAGACAGAAGGATCTTATTTCAGAAAATTAGAAAGTGGAAGAAAAATCTGGCAAAAGAAAAAATGTGTGGAAAATGAGGGAAATAAAATGTAACATAGAAAATGCAGAACAAAAGATTATACAGTCGAAAGAAAATGAAAAAAGGGACTTAGAAGAAAGGACACTTCAAAATATAAAAAGAAACCCCAAAGTACTTTACTCCTATGCAAAAAAGATGAATAAAAGGAGAATAGAAATAGGCCCTCTAAGAATTGAAGGACGGCTAACGAATGAAAAAAAGGAAATATGCAACATATTTGCAGAAAAATATAAGAGTGAGTTCACGCCAAGAATTGCGAATGAGAATAATGAAACAGAAATGAGAGAAGAAAATGTTGAATATCCAACGGATATAGATATTAATGAAGCAGATATTGTCACGGCTATAAACGAAATTAAAAATGGTTCGGCAGCCGGACCAGATGGAGTTCGAGCGATTTTGTTAAAAAAAACTGCAAACACTATTGCGAAGCCGCTTGCAATACTGCTAAGACAGAGTGTAGATATGAGCGAGATATATGTTAAACATAAATTAGCTTATATAACCCCTATCTTCAAAAGTGGATCAAGACTAGAGGCAAGCAATTATAGACCTGTTAGTCTAACATCACATATTATGAAAGTGTATGAGAGGGTAATAAAAAAGAAAATAATGAACCATTTGGTCAAAAATAATTTGTTTAATATGGGTCAACACGGTTTCGTACCTGGAAAAAGTACACAGACCCAACTGATAGCACACTATGAAAACATATACAATAATATGATAAATGAAAAAGACACAGATGTGATCTATCTAGATTTTGCAAAAGCCTTTGACAACGTAGACCATAACATATTGAAGAAAAAAATGAGAAAGCATAATATTGTGGGAAAGATAGGAAAATGGGTAAAAGAATTCCTGCAAAACAGAAAACAGATAGTGGTTGCAAATGACGAGAAATCAGATGAAGCCCAGGTAATATCTGGTGTGCCCCAAGGTACGGTATTAGCTGCACTGCTATTTGTTATTATGATCTCAGACATAGACTGTGATGTTGAAAACTCCGTAGTGAGAAGTTTCGCCGATGACACAAGAATAAGTAGAGAAATTACTTGTGATGAAGATAGGAACTCACTACAAAGAGATCTAAACAAAATATATGAATGGGCGGAGATAAATAGGATGGTATTTAACTCCGATAATTTCGAATCAATAAATTATGGAAACAGAGAACGAATGGTGTATGCATACAAGGGACCTAATAATGAGACAATCACAAACAAGGAAGCAATTAAAGACCTTGGTGTAATTTTAGATAGGAATATGTTATGCAACGACCAAATAGCAACACTGTTGGCTAAATGTAAAGCAAAAATGGGAATGTTATTCAGACACTTTAAAACAAGAAAAGCTGAACACATGATTATGCTTTACAAAACTTATGTGCGTAGTACACTCGAGTACTGCAATATGATATGGTACCCACACTACCAAAAGGATATTGCACAAATAGAGAGTGTACAAAGGTCCTATACCGCTAGAATAGAAGAAGTTAAGGACCTTGACTACTGGGAAAGACTGCAATTTTTAAAACTATACAGTCTAGAAAAGAGAAGAGAACGCTACATGATAATACAAGCATGGAAGCAAATAGAGGGAATTGCTGAGAACATCATGGAGCTTAAAATATCAGAAAGAGCAAGCCGAGGTAGATTAATAGTGCCAAAAAGCATTCCAGGTAAACTGAGAAAGGCGCACAGGACATTAATCCACTACGCACCAGCATCGATAATGCAGCGACTATTTAATGTGCTGCCAGCTCATCTAAGAAACATATCAGGAGTGAGCATAGATGTGTTTAAGAATAAGCTCAATAAATACCTAAGATGCATCCCAGACCATCCAAGACTGGAAGATGCAAAATACACCGGAAGATACATTAGCAACTCTCTGGTGGATATACGAGGTGCCTCACACTTAGGGACCTGGGGGAACCCAAACAAAAAATAAGGCAATAAGGCAATAAGGTAAGGCTCTCTCTCTCTCTCTCTCTCTCTCTCTCTCTCTCTCTCTCTCTCTCTCTCTCTCTCTCTCTCTCTCTCTCTCTCATTATCTTAGTTACAATGAAAAAAATAAATAAACTAGTCTAGCATGTATAACAGATAACAGCATAAGATCATTAGAGTAATCTGTAAATCTCAGATTATCAAGGATTAGAACGCCTAAGAGACCCTTTTGATAATAATAGTTTATAGTCCTATAGGTGTTGCAATAAGTTGAACTGGTTCTGGGAAGAATAAACTTCAAACAAAGAAAAAAATACTCCCGTTCAGTAAAACTCGAATCATTGTGATGATGAAAAATTAAGCAGTGATCCGGAAGTTTTTTTTTTTTTTTTAAACATGACTGCAACAAAACTTTGTAAGTGGTAATAGAATTCCAGAATTCACACCCAAAAAAACCTTATAGAAAGAACAACCTTTTGATAAATAATTGGTTTTACAAAAATGTATATATTTTTCTTATAAGGAGGGTACTCAAGTAGGATTGAAGAAATAATGAATATCTTTTCATTGGATATGAGGAAACAAACATTTTATATAAACTGTTTTTAATTAAAAGCGGAAATTTTCAAATCTTATGGATGCAATATAATACCTAAGTACTTAAATTTTTTGTTTATTAATATTGTATTGTAGATTGTACTCATTTATAATCAAATCTTCTTTTCATAATGTAGCTTAAGCACTTTATCTTTTAATTAAAAAAATGATAGATCAATATAATCCATGTAACTGAATTCTTTTTGTTTAAACGCGACTTTATAAAATTCAAATTATTTTATTCTATATAATTGATCTTCTTTTGCGGATATTCGCCAAACCAAAGTTGAATTTGTTTGTTTTGTAAGGATTCATATTGAGAAATTGAGAATTTACCTCGAAAAGTTTGAATGAAGGAGTGAATTTGACCCCAGTTGTCAGTCTGTTCGACAAGAAAGTTAATTTCCTTGATTATTCAGACACCGACATCAATCATCTTTATTAGTATCTCCCTGTCATTTACCTTCTATTATCTAAAGTCATTGGATTTTAATTGACAAGAAAATGGGCTTAATATCAGACTTGATCTAATATGTTGGGATAACGGAGAGAAAAAAAGTCAATTGAATGTTGATAATAATAAAAACGAACAACCAACTTGTAGTTACCATGAAGATCATATAAGTATCAATTATAGTTACTATTCATTAATAAATTCAACAAATCTGTACTTTAAATTTAAGTTCATTTACATTAATAAGTAAAATAATGAATTCGATGTAAATTTCCTAAATACGTATATTAATGTAATCATTACCGTCATCTAATTAAAATTTCAATTATTTTCACTTCTATTCATAATGGAATGATATTTTGAGAATACCGCCCAAAGAAAATTACAAAATGTAATCCTTTCCTTTTTTATCATAAAATAAACTGCATTTCTAAACAATGAAATGAAAATTAGCATTACGACCAAAATAATTATTGCCTCTAAATACTATATACTACATGCATGAATGTAAATATGCAATAGTTTATTTCTTAAATTACGAAAAATGGTTATATACTGTAGATCAAACGTTGAGACATATTAATAAGTTGCAACATATTTATACCCAAAAGAAATAATTTCATTCATTAGAAAATAATAAAAGTGATACGAATGCTAGAAAATAAAATACGACTTCAAATTAAGGTCAAGGAAAAAATTGTTTTGAAACTCTTTGAATCCTATAGAACTAAAAAACATTAGACAAGAACAGAGAATCCACACACACCCAAAAATAAGTTTAAACATAAAATCACAAACAATGTAAAAGAAGGTTTCCCCTAATAAAGATGAAGCTTCATCAGTAAAGTAAATACTCTATATAACTTTATCTGTTCCTCGTAGAAAGATGCCAACTCCAGGAGAGAGATATTTTCTCACGTAAAACCAATAATCCCAGTCTTGCATTTTCCTTCCTGATTCATACAAGTAGGTGACCTCGTGTTCTCCAAAATGCAGCATATTAAGGAATGCAGTCACTTGGTTGGGCTCTCATTTCTTGAGTTTGGCTTTAGTAAATGTCTAGGGTCTAGGCTGTAGCGTCTAAAGTGTAGAGTCTAGAGTCTAGGGCCTAGGTGTTTTTTACCAACCAGATAGGTGAACTCAGTAAACTCACCAAACGATATTTTATGTTCTTGTCTCACCGTTTCAGCTATTGCATAAAGGATTAAAAGATTATAAATATTGTTAAAATATGGTATCTTCCATATTTTAATAACTTTCACACTTATGTACAGAACACACACCTTAACACGCGCGTGCGCGCACAGACACACACACAAACACACACACACACACACACACACATATATATATATATGTATATATATATATATATATATATATATATATATATATGTATATATACATATATATATATATATATATATATATATATATATATACATATATATATATATATATATATATATATATATATATATATATATATATATATATATATATAAATGTATATATACATATATATATATATATATATATATATATATATATATATATATATATATATATATATATACATATATATATATATATATATATATATATACATATATATGTATATATATATATTTATATATATATAAATATGTATATATATATATATATATATATATATATATATATATATATATATATATATATTTATATATATATAAATATGTATATATATATATATATATATATGTGTGTGTGTATATATATATATATATATACATATATATATATATATATATATGTATATATATATATATATATATATATATATATATATATATATATATATATATATATATATATATGTATATATATATGGCTGGGTATATGTACATTATCTTATCAAAATAAACCTGGGTTATCGGTTATTTCCAGAGAGAATAAGACTAAAAAAAAATCAATTGTAGATATAGGAGTCGCAGAGCCTCTGGCCAAACTCGCTTAAATAAAGTCAAATGTTTAAATAGAGAGAGAGAGAGAGAGAGAGAGAGAGAGAGAGAGAGAGAGAGAGAGAGAGAGAGAGAGAGAGAGAGAGAGAGAAAATATCTGATCTGTATCAAAATAAAAAAAATACATTTTGCATAAATAAGAGAATACTTGTACCGTAGGTATTCGATAGCAACCAGCGGGTGCATACCCAGATCAGATTAACCATCGAAATGTGATCCTAGAAAGAGCTGCAAATGTCAGTCCAAATGCAAACGACTGTTGGTATACCCCACCAGAGAATATTGCTTTCCCTACGGAAAATAAACCCAGTAAAACTTGACCAAAACTAGCAAGTACATTGTGTTTTATAGTCCAGACAACCGCTCCAATGTTCTTGAATCCAGCTCAACAACAATACCTTAATAGAAACTGTCTGGTTTATGAAGCCGTATATCTTTCGTAATCTTCAATAACAGAGTTTCTTTCTGGGCAGTTTTTCAAGATTGAGTTAGATGTGGTTAATCTTCTCAGGGAAATAATTGTTTCCTTTTCTTGGTCTCTGTCACTCAAGACTGGTACAGTCAATGTACAGTTACATATCCCTAGCTAGCTGGACAATGCCCTTGAGAGTGACCATATATACAAATGATCAAAAAACAAGCTAGGACCTCTAGGTTTTCTTTATCTGGATTTTCCTAAAGGGGTCCCATTATAAATTATACGTGAAAACAGCATACAGTGATTGGTTAACTTAAAATACTATAACTGCATTACCATGAGACGAAGATTCCATACGACTTGGTGAAAAAAGGCACTTCCTAATAGAAAAGGTTAAAGAGTTTTAATATCTTAATTTAAAAAAAAAATGACTGGAGAAGATGCTTGGAGGAGGATGTAAGAATCTCTGGGGGAAACTCAAATGAATGGCTCCATGTGGCACAGGAGAGAGAAGAGTGGAGAATCCTATCACGGGCGGTCATGGGTCAAAATGTGGCCTAAGAACAACCGGGGTGAGTATGTGTAATAAAAGTATTTATATATTATAGCAAGGAAATGAGAATATGGAGTATCTTGGATTACATATTTCTTACGAAAATGTCTAAGGTAAAATTTTATATTAATATTACACTTCTAAAAATAGTTTTCTTTATTTAACGAAGGGAAGGTGCGTCTAGATTTGTATACTAGTACTAATAATATGACTGTGGTAAAATCTTTAAATCCTAATTCAGTTTTTGTTTTTAAAATTCTAGAAATATGCTATCGCATGAATGTGGGTCACAAATTCATTAATCTTTTGGGGAGTGAACTGAATTTAGTGATATGAAAAACAATCAATTTTGTTATCGGGCAGATAACAAAATATAGCTTCCGATTATTTTGTTAAATGAAAAGTGAGTGATTCTTTTATCTTATTCATGGGAACTGAAACTTCATTACAGCTTCATGAATAATATCTAGTAATAACTTCAGCAATATTACTAATAAATAATACTACTTTTGACAGAGAACTGTTATTAAAAATTAAGAGGATTAGGTAAAGTGGACTTTTGAAAGCATGGCTCTTTACGCTTGAGTTCAAAATGATTTTGAAATTGATTAGGTGGTCTGGTATAGAACTCTGGACTCTTATCTACCAACAGGCATACGTACTAAATTATTGCCTTGCCCTCCCTGGTCATATCTTTGGTGGAGAGTAAGCTTGGTCTCTGATCATAGGTATATATGGTCACTGTCAAGAGCATTGTCCTGCGGGCTAGGGTGAGGAAAATAGTCACACTCCAGAAATCATTTAAGAAAAATATGAGGCCTTTTTCCTCCAGTGGACTAGAGACGGCAGCTTTTGTTGTTGTTTTCTAAGGCGTAAAAAAATGTTGTGATACCCTGAAACGATCCACAAAATAAGGAGCATTTTAAGAATATTAAACTATTTCCGTTCATGAAAGAAAAATTATGAAATGTTATTAGTATAGAATGAATTTTATATAAACCTGCTTTAAAGGAAGGAAAACTAGAGCTCAATACTATTATGGATTACTATTTAATAACAGTCGAAGATGAATGAAATGAGACCATAGGTAAGAACATTATGATGACATTTCTTCTATCGTGACTGATATGATTTTAATTATCAGTAAGGGATTAAAAGCAGTTCTTAAACATTTATTTAAAATTTGGATTCAGAGAACTATGTTCTACATGTTTATTCTTCAGTAGAGTGGAACGTAATACACACACACACAAACATATATATATATATATATATATATATATATATATATATATATATATATATATATATATATATATATATATATACTGTATATATATATATATATATATATATATATATATATATATATGAATATAGATATATATATATATATATATATATATATATATATATATATATATATATATATATATATATATATATATATATATATCAATGTATAAAAATCATGCATATATATATACATATATATATATATATATATATATATATATATATATATATATAATTTATATATATATATATATATATATATATATATATATATATATATATATATATATATATATATATTTCAAATCAAGCCATATATATTAATACATTAAAGTGTGGATTCTCTTAACGACCTCGTATATATATATATATATATATATATATATATATATATATATATATATATATATATATATATATATATATATATATATAAAACAGATTTTGAGCGAAGCGAAAAATCTATTTTTGGGTGAGATGGCCATGTCGTCCTGATGGAAGTTCCTATTGGGTAGCTTCCTTGGGTATATTACAACTACGGCGATATTCCCAGAGAATTTACCTTAAGATACCAGAATTCTAACTCCTGGAGCGAATATCCCTCGTGAAAGGGATATCGCGACATATCAGAGGACGTATTCTTGACACGCCACATGGCAATCTACACCCCGAACAGAGATTACGTATCGCAGGGGTCAATTGGCAAGAAACAAAATCGGGAAGGAAAAAGGGGGAGCCGCTCCCAAGGCTCCCTATCTCCCGTTTCGTAAGCGTGCCTGGCGCCAATCCTGGCGCCATCTGTATTCCTTGTAGCGTACACGAGGTGCTACAGATACTGTATGTAGGGAGGGGTCCTACAGCCCTTTTTTAGAAAGGGAAGGGCGGGTCCATCAGGACGACATGGCCATCTCACCCAAAAATAGATTTTTCGCTTCGCTCAAAATCCGTTTTTTGGGCTCAAGCCATGTCGTCCTGATGGAAGTGTACCAGAGCATTACTGTATCTGTGGATTCTCAGACCGTGCCGTACTCCCCGGAAGTAATTTTTCCCCGGTCGACTAGACCTAGAGACCTAAGATGTTACCGTTATACATCTTTTCAGCTAACTACAAACCATGTTAGAGCTTCCTGCCCCCTACAGGGAAGAGTCGTACTGGGCTCTGGAAAAGTCTCGAAGAGTACATATACCTATGTATGAATACCAGGCAAGCTAATATAGTGGTCTCACCCTATATTAAGTATAGCATAGTTTGTAACGAACCACTGCGTCAATATGAAATATCGACCAGTTATCCCCACAATACTTGTATTGGACAAAGGTTTATATCCGCATAGGAAGAAACTAGTAAAACCGCCCTCGTCCCCTTATGGGACGGAGTCCTCCCGTTAAGGGAATCATAAACCAATGCAACATAGCTTGCATAAAAGAACAATTCTATTAGAATTATCCCAGATAAGGTACATAGAATGAATGCTCAATTTTACCAATAAATTGACACAGGTGAAAGAGACGCAAGGTTCTCAAGAACAAGTTTATTGACAGACAATAAATAGACAGGTTAACAGCAATTATATATATATATATATATATATATATATATATATATATATATATATATATATATATATATATATATATATATATATATATATATATATATATATATATATATATATTGTTATGATCTTCAAGATGGTCTGAAGTTGAAGTTCTTACGGACCTGATATTTCAGATCAGTACCACAAAAAGGGTATGATCCCTGACAAAAACAACACTCAAAGAGTACAATCTCAGAGAGGATACACAAAACGAGAAACTATAGATTAACAATAATTTATTACATCAAAAATTTATTATAATAGAAGAACCCCTCTGAAAACTGAATAATGGGGAGAAAAATACAAGCACACACAATGCCAAAGCAGTCACTCCTTCAATTGCCTACCTAACTAACATGCTAAGGAATAAGAGAAAGTATTCAGTGGAAGAAAGAAAAACACTCTTTCCCTAACATAAGATAGGTGGAGACTCAAAAGGGGGGGAAAACCTTAACCTATAACTTAACCTAAATTTTTACAAACAAAGTACATTGTACTAAAGACATACTTATTTAACAATATAAAACTCATATAACTCAAGTAGAATCCATTGATTGACGCACGAAAAATCATCCAAGGACGTCTCTAGTTAAGTGTAGACACTGACACTAACTAAATAAGGGGTTGCTGTACCACCACATGAAGAAAATATAAAAATGTTAATAACAATAAAGTGGGCTTACTCTTCTTTGCCACTAAAGGGCCTCCTCACGACTCCAAGGGCACAGTGTTCAGGCAGAGGCAGGTGACTAAAGGGCGTATATTACGCTCGCACTATGGGCCATCCACAGGAGCAAATGCTATGCTCTACTTCAACAAAAGATCTGTAGAAATCCTCGGTGAGGCACAAAGTCCAATCCTCCATCAACGGATCCCAAACAATCCAGCTTCGGACAAAGGGCACGAGCACACAGGGTCACTCTTTAGTGACGCAACAACATGCGGGAGTGCTCAAGGAAGACTCCTCCATCCAAAAGTACACTGCCGTAAACTGCCAAAAATATAGCACACTGGTCCTTCTATAGTGGAGCCGAGTACCGAACTGCCGTACAAATATCACAAGGCCCCCTCAAAAACTCCGGGAAAGGGGCAAAATATGACGTGGCACGGACGATGAAGCCAAACCACCATCACAAGCATGAAAAAAAAAGAAACAAACTTCATGGGCGGAGTACCAATATAAATTATTAACAACCGTTAATGAGAGGCAAAAGACCCATATCCAGCGTTCAGGGAGAAACTCAAAGGAAACTGGATTAAACAAGAAAAACTTACGTTAAAAAGGTCATCAAAACTGAATAAATTACGTTAATTTATAATACCTCCCCACCAAAAAGAAAAAAAAAATATTATTTTTTTTTCCTCAAAGGTCAAAATTAAAAGGAATTGCAAAACTTAAATTACTTATTTCAAAATACTCGAATTAGTTACTTTAAATACTAGAATTAAATCAAATAACTAATACAGAGCAAACAAGAGAAATTAAACTAAAACCTGGAAAGGAAAAAGTCATTAATACATAACCTATAGACCAAACTACAGCCTACTCCCTCCTCCTAAAAAGACCTAGATAAAACATCTGGTATAACATTATCCTTCCCTGCTACATGCCTAATTTGAAGGTCATATTCCTGCAAAAAGAGACTCCACCTAAGCAGCCTCATATTTTGGTCCTTAAACCGTTGGATTATGGTCTGTGTATACCAAAATAGAATGAAGTGATGAACTCAAATAAACTGAAAAATGAGTTATAGCTTTTATTAAACATAAGGCTTCTTTTTCAATAGTTGAATATCTCGTCTCTGCCGGCGACAACTTCCTTGAAGTAAGCGACGGGGTGTACCATCCCTGCATCATCCTCCTGGAGGAGAACTGCTCCAAGTCCCACGTCACTCGCATCTGTCGCTAATCTAAAAGGGAGATTAAAATTTGGAGATTGTAGTAAAGGATAATTAGTCAAGACTGCCTTTAACTTTTCATAGGCTTCTTGGCACTCCTTGGACCATACAAACCTTACTCCCTTCTTTAATAAATTTGTTAAAGAAGTTGCGATATCAGAGAAGTTCTTTATAAACCTCCTGTAGTATCCGACCATTCCTAGGAACCTCCTAACTCCTCTCCTATTTTGAGGAGCAGGAAAGCTAGCTACAGCCTCTACATTAGCTTTCTTAGGAGCAACTTTGCCTAGGCCTACCTCATGTCCCAGGTATAAAACTGTGGCCTGAGCAAAATCACTCTTCTTCAAGTTAATTACCAAACCGGCTTTCCTCAAAGCCTTAAACAAAGCTTCAAGTCTTACCAAATGAGACTCCCAATTATCACTATATATAACCAAATCATCAATGTATACAACACACCCTTCCAAATCCTGAGTGATCCGATTCATCAGTCTTTGGAAGGTGGCAGCCGCATTCTTCATTCCGAAGGGCATGACTTGGCATTCATACAAACCATCACCTGTAACAAAAGCAGAGATTTCCTTCGCACGAGGGGAAAGACCAACCTGCCAATACCCTTTCAGCAAATCCAGCTTTGTAATAAACTTGGCAGATCCGATTCTGTCTATACAATCTTCCACCCTCGGCAAAGGAAATGAATCTGTCTTCGTCATCTCATTAACCTTCCTGTAATCAAAGCAAAGTCGGTGTTG
The DNA here is from genome assembly GCF_036898095.1 of Palaemon carinicauda. Classification (NCBI taxonomy): domain Eukaryota; kingdom Metazoa; phylum Arthropoda; class Malacostraca; order Decapoda; family Palaemonidae; genus Palaemon; species Palaemon carinicauda. Next base: position 30,395,118 of record NC_090753.1, on the reverse strand, counting down.
GCCTCCCTCCTTCTTAACCAACACGACAGGAGAACTCCATGGACTACAACTTGGTTTAATTAAATCATGGTCTAACATATAGCGAACCTCTTCCGGAACAATTTTCCTCTTGACAGGGTTAACCCTGGATAGGTACGGTGGGTCGTTTGCGACCCCGAGCGTCAAAAAAAAACAGGTTTTTCTCACGTGACTCACCCCTGTGACTGAATTTGTGGGTGATCGACCTGCAAGAGGTGTCTCCCATACACGCTCTAGTAGTGTCCAGATGTGCATTGCTGTAGCTGTACTCCTTCCCCGATTTCTGAGACGCGTCGGGGTCGTTCGCGTCCGAGTTTACCCTTCTGAGGTAGTTTGCATAATTATCAAAGTTATTACGTATTATGAAATTGTCGTAGAATGGTGCAACTTGTATAGGTTATCAGTTGTGGAAAGTCTTGGTGGATTGTTTGGCTACCATGTGCATGTTTTTTTTTTTAGTTAAAATGTCGTTCATCACCACGAGGACCATTTTACCGCGAGTGCCCCTTTTTCATTTTTTTTTCATTTTTTTGCCAAGTCATTTTTCCGTAAGATATTGCCAAATAGTGTCGTAAAACTTTTGCTTGTTTAGTGTTGGAAAGTGTGTCTAGATGATCTGGCTACCCATGCATGACTTTGTTTTTGTCAGATACGACGTAGTTATTGGTATATTGGGTATTTAACTGCGGTTACCAATTTCTGTTTTTTTTTCAATATTTGTAAAAATTACTACGTAGTAAGGAATTGCCGTATATTATTCATTTTTTTTTCATGTTTATGTGTTAGAAAGTGTGCCTTGATGGTTGGGCTAACACGTGCATGTCTTTTTTTTTATCTGAGATGTCCTATATTAGAATGTCGGGCATTTTACCGCGAGTGTCGCTTTTTAATTTTTTTTAATTTTTTTGCCAAGTCATTTTTCCGTAAGATATTGCGAAATAGTGTCGTAAAACTTTTGCTTTTTTAATGTTGGAAAGTGTGTCTAGATGATCTGGCTACCCATGCGTGATTTTGTTTTTGTCAGATACGACGTAGTTATTGGTATATTGGGTATTTAACTGCGGTTGCCAATTTCTGTTTTTTTTTCAATATTTGTAAAAATTTACTACGTAGTAAGGAATTGCCGTATATTATTGATTTTTTTTTCATGTTTATGTGTTAGAAAGTGTGCCTTGATGGTTGGGCTAACACGTGCATGTCTTTTTTTTTTATCTGAGATGCCGTATATTAGAATGTTGGGCATTTTTCCGCGAGTGCCCCTTTTTATTTGTTTTGCATTTTTTTGCTTAGTCATGTTACCGTAAGGAATTGGCAAGTAGTGTCGCAAAACTTATATTTTTATAGTGTTGGAAAGTGTTTCTAGATGATCTGGCTACCCATGCCTATTTTTTTTTTAGCCAGATATGGCGTATATATAAGTATGTGTTCGATTTTCCTGTGATTGCCATTTTTTCGTTTTTTCCCATTTCTTTCAAAATTACTACGTACTAAGGAACTATCACAGAGTAATATTTCATTTATATGTTTATTTGTCGGAAAATATGCCTTGATGGTTTGCCTAGCACGTGGCTGAAATTTTTTTTTTCTGAAATGCCGTATATTAGAATGGCCATTTTTCCACGAGTGCCCCTTTTTATTTGTTTTGCATTTTTTTGCTTAGTCCTGTTACCGTAAGGAATTGGCAAGTAGTGTCGCAAAACTTATATTTTTATAGTGTTGGAAAGTGTTTCTAGATGATCTGGCTACCCATGCCTGTCTTTTTTTTAGCCAGATATGGCGTATATATAGGTATGTGTTCGATTTTCCGGTGATTGCCATTTTTTCGTTTTTTCCCAATTCTTTCAAAATTACTACGTACTAAGGAACTATCACAGAGTAATGATTCCTCTAGATGTTTATTTGTCGGAAAATTTTGTTTACTTTTTTTTTGATTGAATATCATCAAATTTTTTTAGCTAAAATATTGTTTTACATTTTTTTTTTCGATTTTATTTCCCTTCAAAAAAAATTTTTTGGGTCAAAATTTTAATTTTATAGTCGTAAAATTATCGACAATTATCCAGCAACCCACCATACAATTTTTATGCATATCCAATAATAATTAGATTAGTAAATAACACCTTGAAATTGACATACCCTTCCTACATTTCAAGTGGCAGATTAGGGAGTCTGAGTCAGTGGGGTTGGCGGCCATTTTGTGGACATATCCGAAGCGTAAGCTGCCCTATCTATATATATTCTTGTTCCCTATAGAATTTGTGATATTTTGGTATATTTTTACCTGCATAAATATCATATTATATATTAAATATATGTATTTTTTTACGAAATTTCCAAGTACTCAAAAAATTACCTTTAGATATGGCCCCTGATATAAATGTAATTTACAAAATAATGAAGATTTTTTTACATATTTCTATTTTAGGATAACATATGTTTATTCCCTAAAAAAATTAGCCACTTCCTATTTCATTTGGGTACCCAAAAAAATTCATGAAATTTGGACAATTTTTTTTGGCCAAAAAAAGTTACCCTTTTTTTCTCATTTCAGATCTTCACCTCCATGGGTCTGACTTCATCCAAAATACATCAAGATGTGTCCTAAACATTCAAGAATCAATTCCTAAAAGGATTTGTGTATATATGTATAAACTTTTTTTTTATGAATTTTTATGTCAGGTCTTTTTTTTCTACTTAATTTTTTAAAATATTTATAATAAATAGTTTTTCTGCAGATGAGTAGTATTTATCTTTACAGTTGTTTTAAGCATTCATTGAAGTTTTTTTTGGCAAAAGAAAAAAGGAGGTTACTGCAAAAACTGATTTTTCAAGAATTTTTTTTGGCGTCGGGGTCGTTCGCGTCCGAGTATACCCTTAAAGGGGTGTCCGAGGACCGTACCTATCCAGGGTTAAGCCTATATGGACACTGTTTAATGGGCTTAGCGTCCCCTACATCTACATCGTGATACAAAACATTTGTTCTACCTGGCGAGTCCTGAAACAAATCTTTATACTTGTAGATTATATTAATTAAAGGTTCTGATCTGTCAAAATTCAAATGTTGAAATTTAACATCAATGTTATCTAAAATATCAGAATTACTTGACAGAGCATCAGGATTAACAGTCATTCTCTTGTTAGTCATAAGATTCTCCTCTACTTCTACAGACACTACTGCAATTGCATCTACCACTGGTTCTACCTGATCTACATCTCTACTAATAAATGGCTTTAACATATTTACATGACAAATACGAGAATTTCGTCTCTTACCAGGAGTTTCAATCAAATAATTTACATCATTAATCTTTTTCAGCACCCTCCATGGGCCTGAAAACTGGGCTTTCAGTGGGTTACCTGGTATAGGTAATAACACTAACACACGATCTCCAGGCTTAAAGATACGAACCTTGGTACTTATGTCATAATTAGACTTCATCACAGACTGACTTTCATGCAAATTCTTTTGAGCGAAATCCCAAGCTTTCCTCAGTTTCCCCTGTAAATTAGAAACGTAATCTAAAACATTAACTTCAGATGTCTCTCCTTCCCAATGTTCTCTTACCACGTCAAGAGGACCGTGTATACTATGGGCAAATACAAGTTCGAAAGGAGAGAAACCCAAAGACTCATTAGGTACAGACCGTATAGCAAATAGGGCATAAGGAATCTCCTTATCCCACTCATTACCCGTTTCGTAGCAAAACTTCTTTAATACAGACTTCAAAGTCTGGTGGAACCTTTCCACCTGTCCCTGACTCTCTGGATGGTAAGGAGAAGAAGTAACATGATTAACACCAAGTTCAACCATTTTCTTTCTAAAAAACTTACTTGTAAAATTAGTGCCACAATCTGATTGTAAAACCTTTGGAATGCCAAATTTAGTGAAAAATCCAATTAATGGAGAAAAATGTGATCCGAAAGGTGAAGTCCATCAAATTCCAAGGGAGGCTGTTTTGTGTTCCCAAGAAAGACTCGGAAAAGCTCAGAGTCATTCTGGACTTGTCGCCACTCAACAAGTTCATAGTGAATTGCAAATTCAAGATGCTAACACTGCAACACATAAGGACCTTACTGCCCAAGAGGGCATATTCCGTCTCTATAGACTTGTCAGACGCCTATTGGAACATTCCAATCAACCGTCGACTCTCCCCCTACCTAGGGTTCAGGCTACAACGAAGGCTATACGCCTTCAGAGCCATGCCATTCGGGCTAAACATAGCCCCAAGGATTTTCACGAAGCTTGCGAGCGTAGCTCTCAAACAATTACGCCTAAAGGGAATTCAGGTAGTAGCCTACCTGGACGACTGGTTGGTGTGGGCAGCATCCGAGACAGAATGCTTGCAAGCTTCCAGTCGAGTGATCCAGTTCCTAGAGTACCTAGGTTTCAAGATCAACAGAAAAAAAGTCTCGTCTTTCTCCATCTCAAAAGTTCCAGTGGCTGGGAATCCACTGGGACCTTTTGTCACACCGTTTCTCCATCCGGGCGAAGAAAAGGAAGGAGATAGCGGGTTCTGTCAAGAGACTTCTAGATTCCGAAAGGATATCAAGACGCGAACAGGAGAGGGTACTGGGCTCTCTCCAGTTTGCTTCGGTGACAGACCCAGTGCTAAGAGCACAGCTAAAGGATGCAACCGGAGTTTGGAGAAGTTATGCATCAAACGCGCGAAGAGATCTGAGAAGACCAGTTCCGCTTTGGTTACGTACTCTTCTCAGGCCTTGGTCCCAAGCCAGACATCTAAAGAAGTCGGTTCTTCTTCAGCCACCTCCCCCGTCGGTGACGATTCACTCAGACGCCTCGAAGGAGGGATGGGGAGCTCACTCTCATCGGAAAAAAGTCCAGGGGACTTGGTCCAAGCTATTCAAGACCTTTCACATAAACTTTCTAGAAGCTATGGCAGTGCTCCTTACCTTAAAGAAAGTCTCCCCGCGTCACTCGATCCACATAAGGTTGGTGATGGACAGCGAGGTAGTTGTGAGATGCTTGAATCGACAAGGATCGAGGTCACCACCTCTCAACCAGGTGATGTTGGCCATCTTCCGATTGGCGGAAAAGAAGAAGTGGTACCTGTCGGCAGTTCACCTTCAAGGAGTCCGCAATGTGACAGCGGATGCTCTATCCAGGTTCACACCGATAGAGTCGGAATGATCCTTAGACGCAGGATCATTCTCCTTCATTCTGAATCAGGTCCCAGAACTGCAGATAGACCTCTTTGCGATGAAAGACAACAAGAAGTTGCCCCTGTACGTGTCCCCGTACGAGGACCCCTTAGCGGAAGCAGTGGACGCGATGTCCCTCGACTGGAACAGATGGTCCAGGATTTATCTGTTCCCTCCTCACAACCTTCTGCTGAGGGTCCTCAACAAACTGAGATCCTTCAAGGGGGTGGTGGCAATAGTGGCCCACAAGTGGCCGAACAGCGTGTGGTTCCCCCTGGCTTTGGAACTACAGCTGAAGTTTGTACCGCTACCACATCCAGTTCTGACCCAGCGAGTCCAGAAGTCGACTGTCTGCGCTTCATTACAGAAAACCCGGACCCTGCAGCTCATGATTTTCTCTCCCTAGCGGTGAGAAAGCGTTTCGGGATTTCGAAAGCCAGCATAGACTTACGAGAGGAATATAAGTGCAAATCTACTAGAAGGCAATATGAGTCATCTTGGAGAAAATGGGTGGCCTTTGTCAAGGCGAAGAATCCGCAGGAGATCTCGACAGACTTCTGCTTATCTTTCTTCATCCACCTCCATGGTCAAGGGTTGGCAGCTAACACGATTTCAGCGTGTAAGTCTGCTTTGACAAGACCCATTCTATATGCCTTCCAGGTCGACCTAGGTAACGAGATCTTTAATAAAGTTCCGAAAGCCTGTGCTAGGCTCAGACCTTCACCACCTCCAAAGCCCATTTCATGGTCTTTAGACAAAGTTCTTCATTTCGCTTCTCTGTTGAGCAATGAAGAATGTGCGTTAAAGGATTTGACACAAAAAGTTATTTTCCTATTTGCACTAGCGTCCGGGGCCAGGGTTAGTGAGATCGTAGCCCTCTCGAGAGAGGCAGGTCGTGTTCAGTTCCTGGATGGGGGAGAACTGAACCTGTTTCCGGATCCTACGTTTCTCGCCAAGAATGAGTTACCCACCAACAGGTGGGGTCCCTGGAGAATCTGCCCTCTGAAAGAAGATGCATCTCTATGTCCAGTAGAATGCCTAAAGGTCTATCTTCATAGAACTTCAGACTTCAGGGGTGGTCAACTATTCAGGGGAGAAACATCAGGCTCAAATTTATCTCTGAATCAACTCAGAGCGAAAATCACATATTTTATTCGCAGAGCGGATCCTGACAGTACACTCGCAGGTCACGATCCGAGGAAAGTTGCCTCATCCTTAAATTTCTTTAATTGTATGGATTTTGAACATCTCCGTTCATACACTGGCTGGAAGTCTTCCAGAGTGTTCTTTCGCCACTATGCAAAGCAAGTAGAGGAGCTAAAGAGATCTGGGGTAGCAGTGGGTTGCGTCGTTAACCCTACTGTTTAACTCTGCGAGGAACAGTGGTTTTAATTGGGACGATTAATTCCAGGGTGAGTGTGTAGTTACATACTGTACTACAAACTAAATGAGGGCACTGAGTTGCCCATGTAGACTGTTCCATTTCCAAAGGTGAACCTAGCATAAGTGCAGACATGTGAGCTGAGCGTTTCTAACGCTAATGTGATCGATTTGTAATACAGACTTTTATGACTTTGATACCTCGGTATCTTAAAAGTGGCATTTAATGTTTTTTCTTTCAGATAAACAAGTTCTGTTTACTATCATACTTATGCTTAAAGTTTTGGGTTATCCTCTTCTTATATATATATATATATATATATATATATATATATATATATATATATATATATATATATATATATATATATATATATATATATATATATAATTGCTGTTAACCTGTCTATTTATTGTCTGTCAATAAACTTGTTCTTGAGAACCTTGTGTCTCTTTCACCTGTGTCAATTTATTGGTATAATTGAGCATTCATTCTATGTACCTTATCTGGGATAATTCTAATAGAATTGTTCTTTTATGCAAGCTATGTTGCATTGGTTTATGATTCCCTTAACGGGAGGACTCCGTCCCATAAGGGGACGAGGGCGGTTTTACTAGTTTCTTCCTATGCGGATATAAACCTTTGTCCAATACAAGTATTGTGGGGATAACTGGTCGATATTTCATATTGACGCAGTGGTTCGTTACAAACTATGCTATACTTAATATAGGGTGAGACCACTATATTAGCTTGCCTGGTATTCATACATAGGTATATGTACTCTTCGAGACTTTTCCAGAGCCCAGTAGGACTCTTCCCTGTAGGGGGCAGGAAGCTCTAACATGGTTTATAGTTAGCTGAAAAGATGTATAACGGTAACATCTTAGGTCTCTAGGTCTAGTCAACCGGGGAAAAATTACTTCCGGGGAGTACGGCACGGTCTGAGAATCCACAGATACAGTAATGCTCTGGTACACTTCCATCAGGACGACATGGCTTGAGCCCAAAAAAACGGATTTTGAGCGAAGCGAAAAATCTATTTTTGGGTGAGATGGCCATGTCGTCCTGATGGACCCGCCCTTCCCTTTCTAAAAAAGGGCTGTAGGACCCCTCCCTACATACAGTATCTGTAGCACCTCGTGTACGCTACAAGGAATACAGATGGCGCCAGGATTGGCGCCAGGCACTCTTACGAAACGGGAGATAGGGAGCCTTGGGAGCGGCTCCCCCTTTTTCCTTCCCGATTTTGTTTCTTGCCAATTGACCCCTGCGATACGTAATCTCTGTTCGGGGTGTAGATTGCCATGTGGCGTGTCAAGAATACGTCCTCTGATATGTCGCGATATCCCTTTCACGAGGGATATTCGCTCCAGGAGTTAGAATTCTGGTACCTTAAGGTAAATTCTCTGGGAATATCGCCGTAGTTGTAATATACCCAAGGAAGCTACCCAATAGGAACTTCCATCAGGACGACATGGCCATCTCACCCAAAAATAGATTTTTCGCTTCGCTCAAAATCTGTTATATATATATATATATATATATATATATATATATATATATATATATATATATATATATATATATATATATATATATATATATATATA
>NC_090753.1:30371949-30381949 GCF_036898095.1 Palaemon carinicauda | reverse complement strand
TTAAGCCCATTTTCTTGTCAATTAAAATCCAATGACTTTAGATAATAGAGGGTAAATGACTGGGAGATACTAATAAAGATGATTGATGTCGGTGTCTGAATAATCAAGGAAATTAACTTTCTTGTCGAACAGACTGACAACTGGGGTCAAATTCACTCCTTCATTCAAACTTTTCGAGGTAAATTCTCAATTTCTCAATATGAATCCTTACAAAACAAACAAATTCAACTTTGGTTTGGCGAATATCCGCAAAAGAAGATCAATTATATAGAATAAAATAATTTGAATTTTATAAAGTCGCGTTTAAACAAAAAGAATTCAGTTACATGGATTATATTGATCTATAATTTTTTTAATTAAAAGATAAAGTGCTTAAGCTACATTATGAAAAGAAGATTTGATTATAAATGAGTACAATCCACAATACAATATTAATAAACTAAAAATTTAAGTACTTAGGTATTATATTGCATCCATAAGATTTGAAAATTTCCGCTTTTAATTAAAAACAGTTTATATAAAATGTTTGTTTCATCATATCCAATGAAAAGATATTCATTATTTCTTCAATCCTACTTGAGTACCCTCCTTATAAGAAAAATATATATATTTTTGTAAAAACAATTATTTATCAAAAGGTTGTTCTTTCTATAAGTTTTTTTTGGGTGTGGATTCTGGAATTCCATTACCACTTACAAAGTTTTGTTGCAGTCATATTTAAAAAAAAAAAAAAAAAACTTCCGGATCACTGCTTAATTTTTCATCATCACAATGATTCGAGTTTTACTGAACGGGAGTATTTTTTTCTTTGTTTGAAGTTTATTCTTCCCAGAACCAGTTCAACTTATTGCAACACCTATAGGACTATAAACTATTATTATCAAAAGGGTCTCTTAGGCGTTCTAATCCTTGATAATCTGAGATTTACAGATTACTCTAATGATCTTATGCTGTTATCTGTTATACATGCTAGACTAGTTTATTTATTTTTTTCATTGTAACTAAGATAATGAGAGAGAGAGAGAGAGAGAGAGAGAGAGAGAGAGAGAGAGAGAGAGAGAGAGAGAGAGCCTTACCTTATTGCCTTATTGCCTTACTTTTTGTTTGGGTTCCCCCAGGTCCCTCAGTGTGAGGCACCTCGTATATCCACCAGAGAGTTGCTAATGCATCTTCTGGTGTATTTTGCATCTTCCAGTCTTGGATGGTCTGGGATGCATCTTAGGTATTTATCGAGCTTATTCTTAAACACATCTACGCTCACTCCTGATATGTTTCTTAGATGAGCTGGCAGCACATTAAATAGTCGCTGCATTATCGATGCTGGTGCGTAGTGGATTAATGTCCTGTGCGCCTTTCTCAGTTTACCTGGAATGCTTTTTGGCACTATTAATCTACCTCGGCTTGCTCTTTCTGATATTTTAAGCTCCATGATGTTTTCAGCAATTCCTTCTATTTGCTTCCATGCTTGTATTATCATGTAGCGTTCTCTTCTCTTTTCTAGACTGTATAGTTTTAAAAATTGCAGTCTTTCCCAGTAGTCAAGGTCCTTAACTTTTCCTATTCTAGCAGTATAGGACCTTTGTACACTCTCTATTTGCGCAATATCCTTTTGGTAGTGTGGGTACCATATCATATTGCAGTACTCGAGTGTACTACGCACATAAGTTTTGTAAAGCATAATCATGTGTTCAGCTTTTCTTGTTTTAAAGTGTCTGAATAACATTCCCATTTTTGCTTTACATTTAGCCAACAGTGTTGCTATTTGGTCGTTGCATAACATATTCCTATTTAAAATTACACCAAGGTCTTTAATTGCTTCCTTGTTTGTGATTGTCTCATTATTAGGTCCCTTGTATGCATACACCATTCCTTCTCTGTTTCCATAATTTATTGATTCAAAATTATCGGAGTTAAATACCATCCTATTTATCTCCGCCCATTCATATATTTTGTTTAGATCTCTTTGTAGTGAGTTCCTATCTTCATCACAAGTAATTTCTCTACTTATTCTTGTGTCATCGGCGAAACTTCTCACTACGGAGTTTTCAACATCACAGTCTATGTCTGAGATCATAATAACAAATAGCAGTGCAGCTAATACCGTACCTTGGGGCACACCAGATATTACCTGGGCTTCATCTGATTTCTCGTCATTTGCAACCACTATCTGTTTTCTGTTTTGCAGGAATTCTTTTACCCATTTTCCTATCTTTCCCACAATATTATACTTTCTCATTTTTTTCTCCAATATGTTATGGTCTACCTTATCAAAGGCTTTTGCAAAATCTAGATAGATCACATCTGTGTCTTTTTCATTTATCATATTATTTTATATGTTTTCATAGTGTGCTATCAGTTGGGTCTGTGTACTTTTTCTAGGCACGAAACCGTGTTGACCCATATTAAACAAATTATTTTTGACCAAATGGTTCATTATTTTCTTTTTTATTACCCTCTCATACACTTTCATAATATGTGATGTTAGACTAACAGGTCTATAATTGCTTGCCTCTAGTCTTGATCCACTTTTGAAGATAGGGGTTATATAAGCTAATTTATGTTTAACATATATCTCGCTCATATCTACACTCTGTCTTAGCAGTATTGCAAGCGGCTTCGCAATAGTTTTTGCAGTTTTTTTTAACAAAATCGCTCGAACTCCATCTGGTCCGGCTGCCGAACCATTTTTAATTTCGTTTATAGCCGTGACAATATCTGCTTCATTAATATCTATATCCGTTAGATATTCAACATTTTCTTCTCTCATTTCTGTTTCATTATTCTCATTCGCAATTCTTGGCGTGAACTCACTCTTATATTTTTGTGCTAATATGTTGCATATTTCATTTTTTTCATTCGTTAGCCGTCCTTCAATTCTTAGAGGGCCTATTTCTATTCTACTTTTATTCATATTTTTTGCATAGGAGTAAAGTACTTTGGGGTTTCTTTTTATATTTTGAAGTGTCCTTTCTTCTAAGTCCCTTTTTTCATTTTCTTTCGACTGTATAATCTTTTGTTCTGCATTTTCTATGTTACATTTTATTTCCCTCATTTTCCACACATTTTTTTCTTTTGCAAGATTTTTCTTCCACTTTCTAATTTTCTGAAATAAGATCCTTCTGTCTCTTGGTATGCACGTCTTTTTTTTTTTTTTTTTCCAGTACATATTTTTCAACAATTTTCTCCAGTATTTTGTACAGTATGTCCGTATTTACCTGTATATTATCACTTATAAATACATTTTTCCATTCTTTATTCAGTTCTTCGTTTATTTCTGACCATTTTATATTCTTACTGTAAAAATTATATTTTCCATATCCTTCCCAAAGTTTTGTGCTTTTATTAATTCTGTGATCACTTGCTTTGGAATGAACTATCAATTCTATGACATTGTGGTCTGAAATTCCCGTGTTATACACTATTATTTCTTTAACAAAATTCACCTCATTCACAAATACTAGATCTAGGACATTTTCCTTTCTTGTTGGAATGTGGTTTATTTGTTGCATATTATGTTCTAATAGCATATCTTGAAGCTTTTCAAATTGCCTCTTATCTTCTGCGCTACTATTACTCTCTTTTTTATATGTATACATACAACCACTTTCTTCTATCCGTTCTTTCCAATCCACGAAAGGAAAGTTAAAATCTCCGGATAGGAGTATTTTCCAGTCTTTATGGTTTCTACATATATCATCTATTTTTTCTATTATTATGTCAAACTCCTTAGTATTTGGGGGTCTGTAAACTACAATATTCACTAGTTTTTCAAATTCAAATTCTACCGCAATCAATTCACATTCTGTGTTGCTGTATTTTTCACAGACTTTTCCTTGATTTATGTCTCTTCCATATATTGCGGTTCCCCCTTGATTCCTATTTTTTCTGTCTGATCTATAAGTTTGGAAACCCTTTATCCGGTCATCACTGCCAGTCTCTTGGGAATACCATGTTTCACTTATATTTAATATATCTATTTTTTCAATTTGGGTTAGTTCTTCTACGAACTCTATTTTCCTTTTAGAGTTACTCGTGACTAAACCCTGTGCATTCATCACTATTATGGTTTGTGTTTCATTTCCATTATTTAATATTGGTAATAATATGGATTCTCCCATGCTTCCTTCCTGTTCTGATATGATGTTCTTTTCTTCATTTCTCGGAATTCTGCCATTAAAAAATCCAACTTTTCCATAATATTTGTTCTTTCGCCTTCATACTTATTTTTGTGTGTAAACCTGCAATTATCCCCATATCTGCACCAACCCCTGGCATTATATATGCATTCTTTGTAGTTGGGCTCTATTTGTGGAGATTTAGGTTGAAAGGCCTTTTTTGGTGCATAGTGCGGTATATACGCGGCCTGCTTTTTTGTTTCTTTTTTTGTTTCATTTTTCTTTTTCTTTTCAGTTTGCTGAGTTTTCTTACTCTCATTCATAGTTGCAGGATGCATATATCGACATTTTTTGTTGAAACTGCATCCTTTTCCTTCTTTTAGGGTTTTGCATATTTTTGGATGGAGATCTCTGCATTCGTCTCCATATCCGTCTAAATACGCACATTTACCATATATTTCATAATTATGGCATATCTTTGGATGCTTGTAGTAGCATCTTTCGCCAAATTTGCAATTCCCTCTTTTCAGCCTATCACAGACTATATCTTTCTTTTTTTTTTTTCTTGTTCTTGCTCTTCCCTAAAAGTATGTAGGTCCGGGTAGAGTCTCTTGGGTCTATTATTTGTTTCCATCTGATAATTTATTTCTTCATAAGTATGTTGTTGGATGGCATCATAAGTTATATCAATGATTTCCTCTGCATCCTTACACATATCCTGGTCCTTTTTCTCTTCTTCGTCTTCTTCTTCTTCTTCTTCTTCTTCTTCTTCTTCTTCTTCTTCTTCTTCTTCTTCTTCTTCTTCTTCAACTAATTGCAGCTTTAGTCTCGACTTAATTATATTTTCTATCCAGACTAAGCATGTTGAGCAGAATACCTTTGTGTCTCTATTTTTTATTTTTTGCTGTATTTCAGCACATGTGGGGTGTGTTGGAACATTACAGGCATTACATTTTCTAATCAGTTGTTGAGGATTATTAATGGAATACCATATCTTACATATATTACACCATTTCGGCATTCTTTTTCCCAATGCATCAATCAGCATATTCACCATATTGGACTTGTTATTGTTCTTTGATGGAATGTGTTGATTGATGTAGACTTTCTTTATAAGTCTCTTTAACACTTGGATCTTCTTTGGAATTTCTTCAATTATTTTACTGATGTTTTCCACAGATTTGTTCCAGTCTATTGGATCATATTGTTTCAATATGTCTGCGAATATTTTTCCGTCACACTGGTTGGAGCTGCTAGTGACATCTGTTGTCAATCGGTCGAGCTCCTGTTTCGCCAACTCATGAAATTTGCCTTTGCTGACTCCAGCGATGTCTCTCCACGAGTTGCCTGTGTTATACAATGCCATCTTGATCAGATTTTTATTAATTCACAAGATAAATATCCTATGCCGACGATTTGTCTCACTTTTCTGCCCTCAAACTAATCACCGACTATTCACGAAAACTTGTAGCTATATTTCACTCGATAGCCTTTTTGTTATCCGCGTTAAATCAGGATATTTTTAGGGACGCACAAGTGTTCACTTCACCGGCACACAAATATAACTCAGAGAGAGAGAGAGAGAGAGAGAGAGAGAGAGAGAGAGAGAGAGAGAGAGAGAGAGAGAGAGAGAGAAGTCAGTGCTCCCTAATTCCAATTGGGCAAAGCACCTCAGAAAACTGATTTAAAACTTTTTTTTTTCCGTTCTTTTCCAAAGTGAATTAAACTTTGTTCAACATACTGTCTGTACTTACCTATATAAAGGAAGGTAACCGTGAAGTTTTTTCTTTCTTTTTTTCTTATATTAAGCCAGGCTCCCTAGCAAAAGGTCGGTAAAGTCCGCGGCAGAGTGATAGTTGTTTCATAGAATTTTTCTTTTCCTTTTACCTCTATTTGGAAATTTCTTTAAAATTCAGTTTTGATTGGCAAAATTGGTATGTCCGTAAGAAATGCTATTCTAGACAGCAGTGTGGGTGGCTGGCTGGTCAATGCTAAGAGAGGCTAAGCAGACCAGTGTTAACGGGCTGCCAGGATCAGTGGCGATAGTGGCTGCCGTGTTCATTGATGAAAGAGACTGTCTTAGTCCTAGGCGAGTGAAGCTGACCCAGTTAGTGGTGACAGAGCCTGGTTTGGCCTGTGGTGGTAGAGACTGACCTGCCGAGAGTTAAAAGAAGCTGGCTATGCTCTAGGTAAGAAACACTGGCCCAATTAGTGTTAACAGAGACTGGTTTGGCCAGTGGTGATAGAGGCAGGTTTGGTCAGAGTTAACAGAAGCTTGATAAACCCCAGGAGATAGACACAGGCCCAGTTAGTGATGACAGAGCATGGTTTGGTCAGCGGAGACAGAGGCTTTCCTGGTCAGTCAGAAGTAGCTAGCTAATCCATAGGTGGTTGAAACTTTAGTATTTCCCTTGTCAGAATTTTACCAGAAACTGAAAACTGAAGCCATTTTTCCCTTTTTTTTTCTTAGACTTTTCTCTGTATCTGACTAATGAAGCCTTTTATTATTTATTTCCTTATAAAGACGTTTATCAGAAGCTGTCCAATGGAGTCTTTTCTCATTAATTTTCCTAATTAGATTTTATAAGTAACTGACTAACGTAGCCTTTTCTTATATCTTTTACTAGTCATAATTTTATCAGGAACTGACTAATGAAGGCTGACACAACCGATAGTGATGTTAGTTGTGTGAAAGGAAAAACACCCAAGTCAGAATGAAGTTATCTTTCAAAGCAAAGTTCCACTTGAAAGGATATATGAATGGGAAATCAAATCATTATAAGATTCACTGAGGAATAATCTCAAATAAAGCGTTAAATCTCTTACCGCTTTAAATCTATTTTTTTTTTATGCACTGAGGACATAATTAATCAATCTGCCTCGTTAGGAAATCATTCGGCACAGTGTGAGTGATATTGATAATGGTTTAAGATTTATATGCTCATGTTAATACCCATGCACCTGATCATTGCACACATTAAGGAATACAATGGGTTTCCCGAGTCATTTAGGATTAGAAATTCTTCGAAAAAATAAGATTTTTTCCTTTGTCAAAGATTACAAAATGGGATTTTTATAAAAAAAAAAAATCATAGCAAATCTCTTTAAAATCAAGGCACTTTGAAACTGCTTTTGAATGGATGACGAGCGAAAGATTCTGGAATTATTCAAAATCCTAAAAAAGTATCACAAATAATTCATTTTGAAAGCCTAATTTACTTGGAATTTGCGTGAAAAAATATTATGCATTCATAAAATTTCACTTAAAAATATACAGTATATGTTATAAAGAAAAATGTGGGCTTGATGCAATCCTGAACAAAGTATAATATAACATGTGATGACTTTTTTTTCTTGAAAATATAGAGCTTTTTAATGCATGGAAAAAAACATGAACCTTAATTCTAGATGTGATTACCACAAGAGTTGGCTAATCTAAAAGATAGATTAACATTGTTGTATTTTTTATTTAGGCTCAATGTTGTAAGATAAAGAAGAGGGTCATGAATGAGATGTGAAGTGTTCAATGCGAATAATGAAGTGAAAATAAAAAAAAAAAACTTGTACAAATTTTTAGAGGGTTACCAAGGGGGAATAGTCAAGTGAACATATTTAAGATAATGAAAGTATATGGAGGCCAGGAAACACGGCTATAATGAAATTTACTTTTTTGCATCATACAAAAGTTTTGAGCCTAGGGATATCTTGCAAACATAGGATAAGAGTTCTTTTTTTTTATTTTCCATAAAAGTTTCGTAGTTTATTGAATTATTTAAACGTCAAATGTGGGTAATCATATGATGTAGCATACTCTTTTTTTCAGGAATAAAAATGAAACAATAGGTTAGCTGATATAAAATGATTGTGGGTGTCTCAGATAGCCGGTCAAAATTAAATCACTGTAGGATTGAATGAATCAGACTTAAAAGATCTCAAATAGAAAGTAAATAAAAAAAGATATTTAGGAGAAAGATAAATGGTTGCTAACAGGGTCTGGAAAGGGCGATAATGTTATTGAACTTGAACTGGAACTTGTGGTGGCCTGGTGGTAGCGTCCTTGCTTGGTGATTGCCAGACTAGGGTTCGAGTCCCGCTCAAACTCGTTAGGTTTCTCTGGTCATTGCAGTCTCACCTTCCTTGTGAGCTATGGATAGGTGGTTTGGGGGAACCTATAGGTCTATCTGCTGAGTCATCAGCAGACATTGCTTGGGCCTACTTGTTCCTAGCTTGGATGTAATATGGTCAGTCTCTAGGGCATTGTCCTGTTTGATATGGCAATGTCACTTTCCTTTCCTCTGCCGTTCATGATCGTCATTTAAACCTCTAAATCCTTTGAATGTATGTACAAAAAATTAAAAAAAATACAAAAGTTATAATGGTTTATGTTGAGTGAATTATTGTCTAACAAGGTCTGCAGATCTAGGTAATGTGAATGACCCTAGATATCTAAATGCAAAAGTATGTGAAACAAAGCGGATAATACAGAAGTTAAGATGTACAAAGAGTAAGGTATTGCCAAACTGGGTCTGGAGATAGAGGAAATTCGATTGACCCTGTCAATCTGATTACAAAAGAATGTGAAACAAGGGAACTAATAAAGCAGCTAGGCTTATATTGTATTGAATTTTTGGGAATATCAAATTTTTCAAATGTATTTTGGAAGAGCCCTCAATGTCGATATTTTGGAACTCTAAAAGAAGAATGCATTTTGTATCATTTCCAAATATGAAATATTTGGAAAATTCATTAGCGAGAATAAATGAGATAATATGAAATAAAGTGTATCCTTGTGTATGTAATAGTGAAGAGAGAGTTAATATGATTCTGGTAATTATTCTATCAAAGAAAATATATAAGATAAAATACGTTTAAATCCAGAGTAAACTAAAAATGATAGCCATAAATGTTAGTCTGTAGCTCACATGTTACTGGATATTATTTTAAGCGAAGATATTTGGATAAAGATAAAAATAACATTGAAAATTAGAAGGAAAGAATCCATAGAATATGCCGAGTGTAATTTTCTGAATAAAATAATTATGTCAATAACATGATCAGTATTATTCTTTGTACAGGAAGAATCATAAAACAAATACTACTGCTAGAGAGTTATAGTGTCCTTTGACTGGCCAGACAGTACTACATTGCACCCTTCTCAATGGTTACGGTTCATTTTTATTTTGCCTACACATACATCGAAAAGTCTGGCCTATTCCTTACAAATTCTCCTCTGTCCTCATACACCTGACAACACTGACATTACCAAACAATTGGTCTTCACCCAAGGGGTTAACTACTGCGCTGAAATTGTTCAGTGGCTACTTTCCTCTTGGTATGGGTAAAAGATACTCTTTAGCTATGGTAAGCAGCTCTTCTAGGAGAAGGACACTGCAAAATCAAACCATTTTCTCTAGTTTTGGGTAGTGCCATAGCCTCTGTACCATAGTCATCCACTGTCTTGGGTTAGAGTTCTCTTGCTTGAGGGTACACTCGGGCACACTATTCTGTTTCATTTCTCTTCCTCTTGTTGTGTAATGTTTCTATAGTTTATATAAAAAAAAAACATTTATTTTGGTGGTGTTGTCGTTCTTAAAATATTTCATTTTTCCTTGTTTCCTTTCCTCACTGGGCTACTTTTCCCTGTTAGAGCCCTTGGGCTTATAGCATCTTGCTTTTCCAACTAGGGTTGTAGCTTATCTATTAATAATAATAATAATAATAATAATACTAATAATAATAATAATAATGGAAAAAAAAACACAAAATATTAATTCTAACCTATAGCAATATACAAAAAAAAAAAAATAAAAACACACTTGGGTAAAATATAGAATCAAAATAATTGATTATATCTGTAGACAATATAGTAGAAATTGAATGAAATA
>NC_090753.1:30364737-30366449 GCF_036898095.1 Palaemon carinicauda | reverse complement strand
AACTGCAAACACTATCACGAAGCCGCTTGCAATACTGCTAAGAAAAAGTGTAAATATGAGCGAGATATATGTTAAACATAAGTTAGCTTATATAACCCCTATCTTCAAAAGTGGATCAAGACTAGAGGCAAGCAATTATAGACCTGTTATTCTAACATCACATATGAAAGTGTATGAGAGGGTAATAAAAAAGAAGATAATGGATCATTTGCTTAAAAATAATCTGTTTTATATAGGTCAACACGGTTTTGTGCCCGGAAAAAGTACACAAACCCAACTGATAGCACACTATGAAAACATATACAAAAATATGATAGATGAAAAAGACACAGATGTGATCTATCTAGATTTTGAAAAAGCCTTTGACAATGTACACCATAATATATTAGAGAAGAAAATGAGAAAGCATAATATTGTGGGAAAGATAGAAAAATGGGTAAAATAATTCCTGCAAAACAGAAAACAGATAGTGGTGGCAAATGACGAGAAATCGGATGAAACTCAGGTAATATCTGGCGTGCTACAAGGTACGGTATTAACTTCACTGCTATTTGATCTCAGACATAGACTGTAATATTGAAAACTCTGTAGTGAGAAGTTTCGCCGATGACACAAGAATAAGTAGAGAAATTACTTGCGATGAAGATAGGAACTCACTACAAAGAGATCTAAACAAAATATATGAATGGGTGGAGATAAATAGGATGGTATTAACTCCGATAAATTCGATTCAATGAATTATTGAAACAGAGAAGGAATGGTATATGCATACAAGGGACCTAATAACGAGAACCACAAACAAGGAAGATTTTAAAGACCTTGGTGTAATGTCAAATAGGAATATGTTATGCAACGACCAAATAGCAACACTGTTGGCTAAATGTAAAACAAAAATGGGAATGTTATTCAGACACTTTAAAACAAGAAAAGCTGAACACATGATTATGCTTTACAAAACTTATGTACGTAGTACACTCGAGTACTGCAATGTGATATGGTACCCACACTACCAAAAGGATATTGCACAAATAGAGAGTGTACAAAGGCCCTATACTGCTCGAATAGAAGAAGTTAAGGACCTTGACTACTGGGAAAGACTGCAATTTTTAAAATTATACAGTCTAGAAAGGAGAAGAGAACGCTACATGATAATACAAGCATGGAAGCAAATAGAAGGAATTACGGACAACATCATGGAGCTAAAAATATCAGAAAGAGCAAGCCGAGGTAGATTAATAGTGCCAAAAAATATACCAGGAAAACTAAGGAAGGCGCATAGGACATTAATCCACTACGCGCCAGCATCGATAATGCAGCGACTATTTAATTTGCTGCCAGCTCATCTAAGAAACATATCAGGAGTGAGCGTAGATGTGTTTAAGAATAAGCTCGGTAAATACCTAAGATGCATCCCAGACCACCCAAGACTGGAAGATGCATAATACACCGGAAGATGCTTTAGCGACTCTCTGGTGGATATATGAGGTGCTTCACAATGAAGGACCTGGAGGAACCCTTACATGAAATAAGGCAATAAGGCAATAAGGCTCTCTCTCTCTCTCTCTCTCTCTCTCTCTCTCTCTCTCTCTCTCTCTCTCTCTCTCTCTCTTTACTTAAATGTAAGACACTCTCTTTCTTACAAAAGACTACGTTTGAAATAATTGAATTTGGAATGCTAATAAGAAACTCCTAATTCAATCACCTTTGCACAA
>NC_090753.1:30335863-30341737 GCF_036898095.1 Palaemon carinicauda | reverse complement strand
CAGGAGTGGGGGAACGGTAGTGGAGGGAGAGAGGGAAGGGAGAGGTGGCGAGTTGGCCAGGTAATTTACACTGCAATGTATTGCAATCTCTTTGTTAGCTGCAACATATGTTCTGTTGAGTGTTGCACTTGTCATACGGTTCGTTTGGCCATTTTTATATAACCAATTGGATCGGGAAGCTAGGTAAGGAGAGTGGTTTTTTTTTTTTGGTTATTTTTTGTTTAATTGTTTTCATAAGGCGTCGGGTGTTTGTGATGTAGGGAAGGAATTCCCTACGGAAGAAGTTAATTTATGTTTGGGATTAACTATTTTGTAAGTTTTGTTCGACAGACAAAATTAAGTTCAATCGATTTCATGAAGAGAGAGAGAGAGAGCTAGAATCGAAAAGAGAGGAGTGAAGTGGTAGGTGAAAGCCAATGTTCCTGTTAAATGTCTACTTCGTAAATTCGGTAGATACAACAAACAGTCCCGCGCAGGGTCTGAGCTGTATAGTCAGTAGAATGACTCAGTGCTTACACTAATGTCACCGGTACCGGAAATATTGCAGAAAGCCGTTAAAATAGAAGAAGCCAAGCTCAGTGCATGACGTCACCAATACGTCAGAAGAGGGGACCAATAAAACAAGAATAGTATCCTGACGTGACGTAATACCACACCCTAATGGGGCTACTTAAAAGAAAAAAAAGAAAATTGTCAATAAGTATCTCTTGTATCTCTTCCTGTCGGAAGAGATACAAGATACTAGGACTACAATAGATAATATTTAATTGTAAAGAAAAGCATCTATCCATCATTACTATAATCTCCCTTCACAATCTGAGTCAGGAGGCGTTTTAGGGTATGTGAGCGGGAAGGGGACTCACCTAAACAAAGTGGTAATCCATTTAACTAATGTGGGACGCAGGTTGGAATCTATTCTGGACAGAATATACGCCCATTTGAGTGCATGTTTGGGCAGATTTGAGTGGGGATGCATTTACTTGGTGACATGGTTTGCGTATCACCATGATTAGCAAAGCTGTACTAATCAGAGCCACCCACGCTAGGTTGGTTTGGTGTGGGCGATCAAACCAAAATCCTTCACTATAACCAATCCGCATTGCCAACACGGTGCTGAAAATGGGCAAACCTCAGATCTGAATAAGGATTTTTTTTAGGGCTTTGTCTTGCAGTAAACTGAACACTGCGGGATTTTGTTGTTTCTGTAAGTATGTTTAGGCGAATTTGAGTTTTTTTCAGTAATCTGCTAAAATGTAAAATACACAAAAAATGATGCACACCTCTCTCTCTCTCTCTCTCTCTCTCTCTCTCTCTCTCATCTCTCTCTCTCTCTCTCTATATATATATATATATATATATATATATATATATATATATATATAAATATATACATATATGAATGTATACATACATACACACACACACACACACACACACACATATATATATATATATATATATATATATATATATAATATATATATATATATATATATATATATATATAATTATTATATATATATATATATATATATATATAT
Organism: Palaemon carinicauda; assembly: GCF_036898095.1. Classification (NCBI taxonomy): domain Eukaryota; kingdom Metazoa; phylum Arthropoda; class Malacostraca; order Decapoda; family Palaemonidae; genus Palaemon; species Palaemon carinicauda. The sequence goes on along the minus strand of NC_090753.1, from coordinate 30,340,196 downwards.
ATGTATATATATATATAATTATATATATATATATATATATATATATATATATATATGTATATATATATATATAATTATATATATATATATATATATATATATATATATATATATGTATGTATATATATATATATATATATATATATATATATATATATATATATATGTGTGTGTGTGTGTGTGTGCGTTTGTGTGCTCTCGTGTGTATAAAATGTACTATCAAAATTGTCCGGAGAGAAGGGGACACTAAGACAAGCGGTCATAACTCTCTCTCTCTCTCTCCTCTCTCTCTCTCTCTCTCTCTCTCTCTCTCTCTCTCTCTCTCTCTCTCTCTCTCTCATACAAACACATACACAATTGATAATTATCGAGTCCAGCAACCAGCGCCAATGTCACACTCTCATTCAGCGTTTCAATTGTCGGAAAAACGAGAAAGTTTTTTTTTTTTTTTTTTTTTTTTTGCAACATAACCTTCAGGACGGCACACAACCCGAAGTCTCTCCGTCAGGTGGGTTGAGTTCCCCTGGGAGGGAATTTCACCTTACAGGGGGAAAATGGACAGTATCTGTTGGTTTGAATTTATGAACATGACCTAGGAAATTGCTTCTGGTGCAGTTCCCACCATGTATATCATATATACTGTATCGTCTTTTAGCTCGACTTTTGGAGAATGAATTTGAGCATATATATATATATATATATATATATATATATATATATATATATATATATATATATATATATATATATATATATATATATATATATATATATACGCCAGGAATGATGGACTGGTCTGAGCTATCCAAAACTAGGTTGGTATACTGTGAGCCATCAGCCTAAAGTCTCCTACCATCCCCAAAGCCCACTGGCCAGCGTGGTGATATAAACTGGCCAAACTCTAAATATGAATTTCCATGCCTGAGGCCTTTGTTCTGCACTGGACTAAAAACAGCTGCATTGGTTATTCTATTGCTGTTGCTTTTATTGTTTATAGATAGATAGATGGATGTAATAATCATGTAGCCATGAGGGTTCAGAAAAGTGGCAAGAAAAACAGAACTTGAGATTATTTGTAGGAATTGTCAAGATTAGTGTTTTTCAAAGAAAATATTTATTGCATTATTCTTTTTATCTATTGTGTTTAATCTGAAATTGCCGAATGCACAGGAAAGAATGTTGATTATCCACTTGATCAAAGCATAAGGTGTGACATTTCCATGATATTTTAGCCTCATGCCAGAAAGTTTCAATATTCCAGTACTCTACTTTTTCATTTGCCTAACGTTTTATTTGGAAGTAACGTACTGTTTTTTTTTTTTTTTTTTTTTTTTTTTTTTTTTTTTTTTTTCAAACCTTCTAGCACTGTTTTTTTATTTATTTATCTTTTGAATATTCCTGTGTCTCCTGTTATCATTCGTGGTTTGTTAGCTCATGTTTCGTAAATGAGCATCTCCTCGTCAAAGCATATTACTCTTCACGTTTCTTCACACAAGGACAACGTCGCTGACTCCTTCAACACCTCAACTGGTTTTTGAAACCGCAAAAGTTGACTTGAATTTCAAAACATAGTGAAAAGAGGAGTGGGAAGAAGAAGAGAGTAGAAGGATAAGGAATAGATTAAATTTAAAGAGCAAGAAGAAAAAGAAGAAAAGGGGGGAACGAGATGATCATTAGTGTGTAAAAAAAAAAAAAAAAATGAGAAACCGCTGACGACTAGGAAGTATGTTCAAACCAAAATATGGTGAATATCTTTTATGAAAATAAGATTGTGATGAGAGGTGAGAGAGACAGACACAGAGACAAAGAGGGGGAGAGAGAGAAAGTAAAGAATGCTATACACGAGATTGCAAATAGCAAAGCCTAAAAAAAAAATGAAAAATAGGAGAGAAATGGAAAGAAAGAAAAAGTGGTCAGGTTATATGATTTGTAAATATACTAGAAGAAGAAATAATAGAAATAGAGAGAGAGAGAGAGAGAGAGAGAGAGAGAGAGAGAGAGAGAGAGAGAGAGAGAGAGAGAGAGAGAGAGAGAGTGTTAAGAATGCAATACAGAAGACGCCAATAGGAAAGCCTTAAAGAAAAATAGAAGATAAGCAGAGAGAAAAAGACGACGGGTTTTAAGATTTGCCAGAATTCTGGGGGATGGAATGATATATATATATATATATATATATTTATATATTATATATATATATATATATATATATATATATATATATATATATATAGAGAGAGAGAGAGAGAGAGAGAGAGAGAGAGAGAGAGAGAGAGAGAGAGAGAGAGAGAGATTTGTTGAATGTAATAGAAAAAATATATCCATTGTTGCTTTTATCAGAATTATAAGGAATTTGAATGGTATCACGAGTAAACAGAATAAAAAATGTTAGGAAAAATTATTGTCCTACGAGTCAGAGAGAACTTGAGGGGAAATTCAACAGGACGAATGAAGAAAAAAAAAAAAAAACAGTACCTTCTGGGGTTCAAAGTGTAGAAAAAAATATTTATTGGGTAAAGATGGCAGATGAGTTGAAAAATTAAATAGATAGAGACGGATGCTACCAATGGTTGTGAAAAGTGAATTGAGATGAGGACGAATAATTCTGAAACGAGCTTTCATTTTTTTTTTCATTCATGTTATTCACATCAATAAATTGTATTACTTGAGAGAGAGAGAGAGAGAGAGAGAGGGAGAGAGAGAGAGAGAGAGAGAGAGAGAGAGAGAGAGAGGAGAGAGAGAGAGAGATTGCTACTATTCATTGAGTAATGTCATGAACGATTACCAGCTGTTATCTGATTGCACTTAATTCCCCCATGGGACCTGAATGGAGCTCAATTAAGGCATTCCGAGAAGAGTATTCCAAAATTCATTGTAAATATTAATAGGAAGGAAATGGTATTCGTCTTTATCATTTTTAACAATGCAATCAATAGTACGTGAAAAGGGACTTCACAGATGTGTTGTAGATAATATTGAATAGAGGATGACTGTAATAAACGGAATTTTTTACCTTCCTGATTTGCATAAACATGTAAAAAAATTAAATAAATACTGGTGAGAGGTATAATTTCTTTTTTTAGTTTGACAAAAACCAAATAATCACAGCCCCGTCTACAATAATCTATCGTGTTTTCTATAGAAAAATAAATTATTTGTGACCTTTTCTGGTTCTTTCAGAATGCTTGAGTTTCTTCCAAATATACCGGTTCCTTCAAACTCGTCTTGATATGGACTCAAGATAAGTAGAAGGAAGACAGAGATGATGAGAACAGAATATGCAATGGAAGATGAAATGTTATAGGAAAGAGGAAAGAATTAATGAGGTAAAATCACTTAAATATTTAGGAACTGGGATCTCTAATACAGGGTCTCTAATTTGGAGTATATTTAAAGATTTAAATATGTAAATCAGACAATAGCAAGTTTAAGTAAAATTAGGAAATTATATCCCCAGAAATTACATATAAAAATCTGGGTATATATAATTTGTCGTGGTATGACATGGAAACATTATCTAACAGGTTTTATATATTAGAGCACAAAGCCCTCAGAAGAATAATGGGAGTTAAATGGCAGGACCTGATTAGAAATGCAACTATGAGAGAGATTATCCGATGGTTATATGTGGATGAGATCATAATGAGAGGTAGATGGAGATGGTTTGAGCATGTTCTTCACATTCCTCAAGAGAGATTAGTTTAGCAAACACTCAATAAGGCTCCAAAGGGTACTAGAAGAGTTGGATGGCCCAGGCCTACATGGGTGCGGACTATGAAGTGTGAAGTAGGGGATGATGATTGGAAAGGTTAAGAAATAGACGACTGGCAAAACCTAATCGAGGCCATTTGCTTCAATAGGCGCGGGAGATGATGATGTGGATGATGATGAAACAGACAGACGGAGAGATATAGCATAATAGCATATCCCCATTGTCTTTGTAAATAAAGATGACGTATTATCAAATATGACTCGGCAAGAGAGAGAGAGAGAGAGAGAGAGAGAGAGAGAGAGAGAGAGAGGAGAGAGAGAGAGAGAGAGAGAGAGAGTGGTACCTTGAAGCTTAAACAGAGAATATAACTTTTGTTGCTTTCATGCAACAATACTTATTTTGAAACTCAGTATATGAATCTTCACCTGAATCTCCCAACTCAACATCGATACTATAATCCTGACTAATTAGTGCAAGGCAAGTCTAAGGCGGATCTTATTTTTAAATTAATAAACCGTCGAATAAACATTCGCATCACGACACGTGGCTTTCTCAGTATCTCTTATTTTAATCCCTTTGTTATCAATTTCAAGTAAACATGTCGAGGAAGAAATAGTTCCTCAA